>NC_056522.1:134146780-134200284 GCF_019175285.1 Sceloporus undulatus
ATTCATGGGAAAATCCTGAAAATGCTTTCTTACTGTTTATTGCCTGGTTATTCCCTGGTTATTCCCGGGATAATGGCTCTTTTATCATGCTGTGTCTGAAAATCCTAATTGCGATTTATTAGTAACTGAACGATTTTCACAGGATAGACCCTATTTAAACTTCCGATTTTCCTCTGTGTGATAAAGTCCTATGATAGTGGTAGAAAATTTGCGGCCCTCCAGATGCTTTTGGACTGTAGCTCCCAGCATTCTTAACCATTGGCTAGAACTGCAGTCCAAAAATGTCTAGAAACTTGTTTTTTGCCCATTCCTGCTCTATTGGTTTCTAGCCTACATATGTATTAAAATATGCAATTCTTAAAGGGTGCAACATATGTGTTTTTCTCTGTAATAACCATTTTATTTAACCCATTGTGTTTATTTAGGTGTGTCTACCCTGCATTTAAAAATACTGATAACTGCAATGATTCCAAGTACACAATAAATGTACTTTCCTTTGCAGCTGTAAAGTAAGTATGTCGTGTCTTAGGAATAGAACTGATCTATATAAGATCTGACACATCTTTGTTCGTTCTTCTGTATTTCATAACAGAGCAGGACTAATTTTCCCCCACATTTGCCGAACCTTTTTGCAAGTCACTGAGGAAATGGCACTGTCTGAGCAAACATTAGCTACATCTGCATTGCAGAAATAATGCAGCTTGACACCGCTTTAACTGTCATGGCTCAATGCTATGGAATTCTGGGATTTGTAGTTTGGGGAGATATTTAGCCTTATCTGTCAAAGAGCTGTGGTGCCACTACAAACTACACATTATTTCTGCAATATAGATGCAGCCTATGACTTATTTTTCTGCATCAAGCATTAGACTCCTAGGTTGTCAAAAAATGTAAGGTGTGTTTTTCTGGGTGAGTTAGCTAATTAAACTCTGCCACCAGTGCAGTATACATCACTCTTGCTCTGGAATAGCCTGAGTAAGACTTAAGAGCAAATTGCATCTCACATTGGAGCAAGATGAGGAAAGGGAAATTTGCTTCAGAAAAGTGACCGAAGGAAAATGAGTGCTTAACCCTTTTCATCTCTTTACTTTTCTATTTAATTCCTCCTCATTCAGCTGTTTTTATCGTCACGAGTTCTAGACCACATTTGCAAGCTAAAATGAGTTCAGAACACTGCTGAGAATAAAAGCAGTTGAGACACTAGTTGGAATACTGCTAAGGGTAACAGGGGATGGGAAACTTTTAGAAGGAGGTCTACTGGCAAAGGGAGAAATCAAGTGTCCATTTCTTGTCTCTCTGATGGACACTCCTCCCTTCTAAAGACACTTTGCAGTGGGATTGTGTCAGGTGGGACTTTGCTATATACAGCTGCAAAATAATGCAGTTTGTCCCTTAAAATGGATCAAAACTGAGCTAGAATTTCCATTCTATTGCCCATGTCCAAAAAGGCAGCTGTCACATCACTATATTTTAAAACATATTTGGAACCTCTAGAGATGACAAATTCCAGAAATTTTGAAGCCATGGCAAATAAATACCACAGCGGGTTTCAAGAGCTCAACTGAAGACAATGCTGAATACTTAGGAACATGTAGCGATAATAGTATGCCTGGCAAAATGAACAGTCTCTCCCGTGTTTCTGGAAAGAAATCAAAATTATGGCAGCTCTATGAGCATCTGTACCATGCCAGTGAACCTGCTGCTTTTGCGGAGGCTGAGGTGCAAAGCAGTGCTGGCACTGGGACAGAAATGCTTCTAAAAGCTTAACATGAGTTTTTAATATGTGTGTGTGTGTGTGTCAAATCAAGGACGTGGAATAAAATGGATGCAAAATCAAGGACGTGGATAAAATGGATGCATGCCTCTTTCCTTCTGAAGCATTTTTTGCTGTGGATGACTGTCGTTTCCCTATAATCTGCTGTGACAAACCACTGGCCCTGAGGATAATACCTACCTGTCTTTTGGTATCTAACCTAGTGAATGATTTAGAAGAGATGAAAAGATTGTATAAAATGTCTGATACAAAGGCAAAGGAGAACATCTCCCATTGGACTGACCTTTGTTGAACAACACTCTTTTCTAAATCAAAAGTTAGAGGTTTCTCACAGCATTTAAAATCATGTAAAAAAAAATCTGAGCATTTTAGGGCCACATTAACCAGTGGGAGTTTATTAGTGTTTCTGCCAATTTGATCTTTCACACAATTCTGTCAAAATGAACACTGTCTGAGCACTGCTATTTGCAATATAAATGTATTTGGTTGTACAAAATGCAAGAATTAAGATAAATCGTGACAGTTGCAGCTGCAACAGCAATAACCTTTAACCTCATAGACAAACTTACTTTACACAGCAATGCATGAAACTGTGCCCAGGCTCTATAAATCTCCAGATCTCTTCATCCAACAAAGTATTACAAAAGCAGAGGAGAGGTGAAGGCTGACTTGATGTTAAAGTCATGAAGTCTACACAGTCTTTCAGAATAGAGAAGATAAATTTAACTGGATTAGGTTGTACTAAATGGTGGATGGGTTTCGAATTGTTTGTTGTTAGCTGCCTCTGAGTCAACTTTGACTCATGGCGACCCTGTGAATGAGAAATCTCCCTGTCCCCTATTCTCACCCTCTCTAATCAAATCCCGCAGGTTCAGACCTGCGAACTTATTACGTTTATCCATCTGGCCTGTGGTCTCCCTCTCTTTCTATTGCCCTCTACTTTCCCCAGCATTATTGCATTTTCTAGTGATCTGTGGCTTCTCATGATGTAGCCAAAGTACAGCAGTCTCAATTAAATCATTTTGGCTTCCAGGGACAATTCGGGCTTCATCTGTCCTAGGACCCATTTGTTTGTCTGTTTGCCTGTCCACAGTGTCCTCAGCACTCTTCTCCAGCACCACATCTCAAACGAGTTTATTTTCTTCCTATCCACTTTCTTCACTGTCCAGTTCTCACATCCATACTTGGGTATACAATGGTTTGGACAATTCTGACTTTAGTGTTCAGTGTTGTATCTTTGCACTTTAGGATTTTGTCTACCAGTATTTCTTTCATAGGTGCTTGTCCCATTCCTAATATTTTTAAGCATCAAATGTTTCTAGGGCATTAAACTGCCTTAGAAACATTATTCTAACTGCAAACAATTCTGTAACACCTTAAAGCCTAACACATTATAGCAGAAGTTTCCACTGTCTGCCACACTTCGTCAGATGTATAGAGTGTTATTTAGAATATAATACAGTTATGGGCAGGATTGTAGACAGTGAGGACAGAGAGCAACTGAACATAGACAGTTTTTCTGATCTCTTGATGTTTCCTCATTTCCTAGATCAAATCAAGAAGGGCATTGCTTATAGAAGAGAGCATGTATCACACTGGAAGATGAGCAAGTGAATGCACCCCTACTGTGGTGTATGGCATGGCTGAGGCTTCTACTAATGTTATCAGAGTACATATGAGCTCAGCCCTGGCACCTGGGCTAGTCCCTGTGTTTGTATCCTTGTTGTGTGACCTCTTATTGATAGTGAGTTGTTGCATAAAGTCATGTTTGACTTTAAAGAAGTTTTTATTGTTTTTTTAAAAAAGTGAGAATACAATGCAACAATAAAGAACAGCTCTTTCCCTTCCCACCCCTAATCTGGACATTAAACCAGTACTTCTTGTGCTATCTGATGTGAGGGACCAGCCTTTTCCCCTGACAAATGTCCCAGGTAATGGCATCATATTTATCTCTTGACTATAACTTTCTATCTTTCTTTCTTCTAAACTCTCCAGAGATTGGCAGCTGATGTCCTGCAAACTGGTTCAAGGAACCTCTGCACTGAACTCCAGGCTAGTGATTATCACACTTCTGGTTTGTGGGGAAACACAGGTTTCTTGGAGGGCAGTGTCATTGTCTAGAATGGGCTGTAGCACAGTTTTTACTGATCTGCACTATGAGGGGTGGGGTGGTTATGTGATATCAAGTTGGCTTTGATGCTATTAATGAAAGACCTTCAAAACATCCTATAGTAAACAGTTCTGCTGAAGTCTTGCAGACTCAGGTCCGTGGCTTCCGTGACTGAATCAATTCACTTGTAGTGCGGTCTTTGCTATGCCAACTTTAGCCAGCATTTCATCTTTTCCAGTGAATCATCTCATCTCATGATATCTCCAAAGTACAATTGTCTCAATCTAGTCCTTTTGGCTTCTAGTGAAAGTTCAAGCTTGATTTTCTGTTGGACTCATTTATTTGTATTTGTGGCAGTTCAAAGCATCAATTGAACTCTCTTGCAGCATCATATTTAAATTAAAATAGTCCCCCCCCCCCCAATTTACTTTCTTCACTCTCCAGCTTTCACATTCATAGATATCAGAATACTGGAGCATGGATGATCCTGACTTTGATATTCAATAGTTTATCTTTGCATTTGAAAGTCTTATCTAGTTCCTTCATAGCTGCCTTTGAAACACATTGCAGAAATTACCCATTTGAGACCGCTTTAACTGCCCTGGTTCAGTGCTAGGGAATCCTGGGAATTGTAGTTTATTGTGGCCCCAGAGCTCTTTGACAGAAAAGGTTAAATGTCTCACAAAACTACAGTTTCCAGAATTCCCTAGCATTGAGCCAGGATAGTTAAAGTGGTCTCAAACTGGATTATTTCTGCAGTGTGTTTTGGTCCAAAGTCTTCATTTGATTTCTTGACTTCAGTCTTGACTATGACTTATGATTGAGCAAAACACAGAATCTCTTCAATAATTTAAAATTATTTTATCATCTAATGTAAAGTTACATAAATAATCTCTGGTCATTGTTTTTTTATTTTCTTAATAATCTGTAATCCTGAGTCTGCACTTTTTTCCTTAACTTGGGCCCAAGACACACTGGCCAAAAGTGGTGTGCTGGTGCTGGGTTCCAGAATGTGCAGGAACCGCACGCTCCGGAACCCTAGTCCATATGGGCGGCAGCATCATGGTGGTGTCCTGTCCACATGGGCGCCGCCATGATGACGCTACCGCCGTGCAGTGTCTGCACATCACTGCATGTTGTGGACATTACAAGTGCGCGAATTGCACACTCGTGGCGTATGTAACACACCACAAAAAGAACCCGAAGAACCAGGTTCTTTTTACAGTGGAGGGATGCCGCGCGGCTTGGCAACTGTGGCGTCCTTCCACAGTAAAAACAGGCAACTCCAGCCTGCCATTTCTGGGTGGTCTGTACTGCCCCTTTCACCAGTACTGTAGTCAGTCCACATCTTGCTGATGTCTATTAGGAGTATGCTGCCATTTTGAATAATTGATGTTTCTTCCTCCTATTTTCACACTTCTTTCCTTTGAGTCTAATCCTGTTCTCTGTATATATTCTATGTGCAGTGGGTCCTTGTTATCCACTTGGGTTTGGTTCCAGGATTCCCTGTGGATAACAAAATCCATGGATGCTCAAGTCCCATTAAATATAATGTAATATATAACTCTGCCCTTGAGTTTGGATATTTTATACATTTTTTGCAATTGCTCATTTTTCAGTGGGGTATTTATACCCTTTTTGAAATTATACTGGACTCTCTACTCCAGTGTTTATTTTATCCCTTATTTCTGTACAGAGATGTATTTTGGTAATTGGAAGTGGGTTATATTTTACACAGATTATTTTCTTTGATAGAACCCTTTAGTTTGGTTTTTTTGTCCATTAAATATAATGGCAGAACAAAATGGTGTCCCTTATATAAAATGGAAAATCATGGTTTGCTATCTGGAATTTATACTTTTTTGAATATTTTCAAGCCATGGATGCCTGAATCTGTGGGTAAAAAAATCTGTGGATAAGGAAGGATGACTGTATAAATCAAACAGACTGATAAAGTGCACCACTGCATGACCTCCTTCCTACCTGAAAACCATTTTGCTGTTGCATATTCTGTCTTGAAAGTGGCCTCTTTTTTAGAACGCAATCAGGGCAGTCAACGCTTGTGGCACTCCTATTTGTTTTAAAGTGACTCATATAGAGCCGCTCAGGCTAAACTCACAATCTTGAATTTAACCTTTTAATCCCACAACAGTTTAGGACCTGAGAAGTCATTTTCTCCACACCATTCCAAGAACTATGGCCTGGTACAAACGGGTGGGAAGCACTGTCCTGGCACCGATTCTAGGGTCCGGGAGCACGTAGCATCCACAAGCTCCCAAACGCTAGCATATAATGGAAGCGCCATAATAGCGGCCTCCTGTCCTCATGGGGGCTGTCATCATGATGCAAGTGCAGCGCAGCGTCCGCATGTTGTGACACCATGCTTTGTCACTGACATGTGCAAGTGCGCCAATGGCGCAGTCATGGTGCGTGGCACACACAATAAGATCCTGCTTTTAGCAGGTTCTTTTTGGTGCCCAGGAACGCTGCTGCGATGTCCTCAGAAGCACAAACTGGCAGCTCCAGCCTGCCTTTTCGGGGTGGTCTATCGAGTCCCTAGTTCATTAGGAGTGTTGCTTCTGGTGCTTTTGCCCAACAAAACCTGAAAGTTAGAAAATATATGTTTGGGAAGAGGGCTTACTAGTAGCAGGCACCCTCCAATGAAGCTTGTCAAACCCAGTCATTATACAGCTCTAGAGAGCATGCAGGAATTTTATTCTTTCACAAAATGACCCTGATTGCTGAAGTGTTGTAGTTACTGTTTAGAATACTTCTTCTTTTTTAAAATCTCAAATTACTTGCTTCAGGATTAATGTAACCTCACATTACTGGCTGCTACATTCTAAAGTCAGGCTACTTGGCAAACTTTAGATTGGTAGTTTTCAGCTTCTATATACATCAAAAGTAGAATTGCATCCACAACCATTTACCTTTTTTCTCTTTGCACCTGTGAATGAGGACATATTTCATTTGCCCCAATTCATCCTCTCACGGAGTTACTATAAATACCACTGTATGCTGTATCATGCATAATTTCCTACCATGCAATATATCAAGGATGAGAGAGAAAGAGGCTGAAAAGTTTCTTGATAATGCAATATGTTGCAGCAAAGCACTGCAGCATGGCAGAATACAGGAGACATACAGAACACAATATGCTTCACCTTGAAGTGACAGAAGTCTCACTAACCATTTCAGGGTAACCTGCATGCCTTAACAAGGAGTGACTGCAGTATACTGCAGCACTCTGACACACTGTATTTGTGACATCATGCACTGCATCCTCAATGCATCTGCCAGAAATTGAGCCATTAATCCATAATGTAAGCTACACCAGTGGCCATTTATAATTCTCTTGCAACAGACAAGGTGAAAAGGCTGAGTTGCAGAAAATGCTAGGCATTTAACACTGCATGTCTCCCCATGGAGTCTTAGGTTGCCATTTTAAATACCCTTGTAAGGATGTAAACCATATTACAGTATACCCAGGACTTATTCTTGAGTAATAATGCATACAATTCCACTGTAATGCTGCAATTGCGTATACATTATAACTTGGAATTAAATTCCATTAAACAACACTGACCAATATGTAAGAAAACGTACACAGCATAAGACTGCAACCTAGCTACCATCTACATGGAATAAAATTATACTAATTGGATTGAAAGCAAAAGAAAACATCAGAGGATTGAGTTGTTATTACTGCCCCCCCCATATTTGCTATGTGCCAATTTATCAAAAATGAAACTAAGATTCCAGTTTGATTAATATTATGACGTATATTACTAAATATAAAATATTATCTCTATGCACTTATGGATATGGTCAGTAAAAATTACCAAGAGGTTCATAAGACATATTTATTACACATAACCCATTCAGTTTATATATTAATTTAGGCTGCTGCTGATAGAAGCAGAAAGTTGCCATTCCCTATAAAATGAGTGCGCTCTAGTATAATAATGCATAATTTATCTGTTGTTGTTTCAGTTACATGGAATATGTAAAATCTACTGTGTGAAGGAATAACCACTTTAACTACCACTATCACTACCCTGGCTCAGTGCTAGGGAACTGTAGTTTTGTGAGACACTTAGCCTTCTGAGGACATTATCACACGGGAGGAATGTCTCCTAATTTTGAAAGAAAAGAAAGTAGGGCCAATTCGAAATGAACGCTATTACGCAAATGGTTATCAAACGCACAGAAGAACGTAACACCCATCCCAAACCCAAAGTAGTGTGAATGCAAAAGTAATTATCATATGAGTACGTACCCTTCATAGTCTAGAATTCGAATTAGCATCCCTGCACATGCGCAGAGAGGGCAGAATCAGATCATGACCTTTTTACACTTCTAGTTCCTGTGGTTTTGCCTGACTTCACATTATTTGTTCATTCATTACCCTTTATTTCACGTTATTTCCCCGAATTTACACATCTCTCGGTTGACCCTGGATTGGGTTCAAATAGACTTAGCATTAACTTCGATTACATGTGATAACCTCTCGCGTAACAATCTGAAACCTCATGATTGCTTCTGGGATCACACTGCATTGACCTTCCAATTTCCCCTGCGTGATAACATCCTCTTACAAAGAGCTCTGGTACCATAATAAACTACAATTCCCAGGGTTCTCTAGGCAGTTAAAGTAGTCTCATACTGGATTATTTCTGCAGTGTGTTTTGGAGCTAAATATAAAAACTACACATCTTCACTACCATTAAATACATTTCATCCTGTGAAGATTCCACAATCGTCTTTATTAGGCGCTATAGCATCCAATAAGCATTCTGCTCATCATCTCCCTCACATTAAAAATAACAACCCTGGGTCCTGAACTCTGTGCCCTGCCTTTGCTCTGTAAGGGCAAGCTTGTATGGCAAAAACACTTAACATAACAAGCACAAATATATAGGGTATTACAGCGGTTATTACTGGTAAATTCAGATTAATAAATCAATAAACTGTCCCTTATTGTGAAACCAACAGTGCAGCCATATGCACAACAGTATGGAAATTTGCAGCACTGATCACAGCGGATCACTTACAGGTTCTAGAAGGGCCTTTGTAGCCAAAATAAAAGGTTCAATGGGGGAGGCGGAAATGACAAAACTTCTAAGGAGGTAATTTCCTTTTGGTTCCCCCCCCCCCCAGACGTTTGAGACCCAAGGATCTGCATTTTGCCCACCCTTGTAACAAGTTGTGCTTTTTGAGCGTGTGCCTTCAAGTCATTTCCGATTTATGACTACCCTAAGGCAAATCTATCACGGTATTCTTAGCAATGGGGCTTTCCCATTCCTACCCTCTGAGGCTGAGAGTGTGACTTGCCCAAGGTCACCCAGTGGGTTTCATGGCCAGGTGGGGATTCAAACCCTGGTCTCCGGAGTCTTAGTCCAACACTCAAACAACTGCAGCACCCTGGCTCTTTGACTGCAATGTGGGGGGAAAAGGTGCAATATAGGGGCTCACCTTTTGGTGTGTATTTGCAAGGGGGATGAGAAGGTTCAAAAAAGCAACCCCAGACATGTCCAGTTTGAAACAAATTCCAGTGAGTGCCACAGAACTTACTCCTAGGATGGAGGGCAGGGCTTTGTAACCACAATTGGCCAGTATTCCTGGAGCAGCCCTTCCCTTTAGAAAAGGAATCTCTATAGAAGATTCATTCTGTGTGGTAAAGCACAAAGCTTCTTTGGCAAAGCCTTGCACAGGGAGAAAATCCACCTGCTCGCCTATCCCTTTGCCCTTGCTGCCGCCTCAGGAGCAGAAAGTGCCTCTCTCCTCATCCATGAGGAAGAGAGGACGACATGCCAGGGGCTCCCTCTCTTGCTTGCTGCCATTGGTCCTCAATGCACTGGGAGGGTGGGCAGGTGGCTTCCTTCCTTCTCCAAGCAGGCTTAATTCCCATCCTGACCAGGGTGACCAGATCTTCTAAAAGCAAAGGAGGACAAGGCACAGTAATATGTAGGGCATTCAAGAAAAATGTAGGACATTACCAAATAAAAGCTAAAAACACTCGTACAAAGAGATAGATAGGGTCCCAGAGAAGAGTGCTGAGGATCCCATGGACAGCCAAAAAGACAAACAAATAGGTCCTAGAACAGATTAAGCCTGAACTCTCCTTGGAGCCCCAGATCATTAAACTGAGGTTGTTCGACTTTGGCCACATCATGAGAAGGCATGAATGACTGGAAAAGACAATAATGCTGGGAAAAGTAGTGGGATGTAGGAAAAGACGTCATGCCGGATGGGTAGACAGCATTGAGGAAGTCACAATATGAATTTGCAGGAATTAAGCAGAGCAGTGGAGGACAGGGGGACTTGGAGATGTCTCATCCACAGGGTTGCCATGATTCGAGGACTGCTAACAACAACAAAAATCTCAGAGAAATGTGGCATATAAATAACTTAATAAAATTGCATGCTTCTTGTCTGGTTTTAAAAACACTTAATACTAATATAGAATAGAACCTTTATTATGGTCATAAACCCGCACGTAAAATAAACCCATGCTTCTTAGTGATGTTCCAAAATGGAGGACATTTTGGAATCCCTCCTGGAGAGAGGCTGGAAATGGAGGACAGATACTGGGGGGAAAAAGACAGCTGGCCTTCCTGGTGAAACAGAACCAACCTTCTGGCCTGTTTTTAAAAACACTTCATATGTCAATATAGAACAGAACAGAACAAAATATTTATTATGGTCATAGACCAGCACAACAATATACAGATAAACCCATGCTTCTTAGCCCTGCTAAGAGCAGAGTCAGGACCAGGGTGAGCAGGTGTCCTCCTTTCCCAAAACCTGCCCTCCATTTCAAGCCTTTTCTCCAGGAGAGGTTCCAAAAGGTCCTCCATTTGGAATCCCTCCTGGAGAGAAGGCTTGAAATGGAGGAGAGGTGTGTATGTGTGTGGGAAATGAGGACGACTGTTCCCCCTGGTCCTGCCTCTCCTCTTCCCACGACAGCCATTTCTTCTTCCTCTGCAGAGGCTGCAGCAGGGGGGCTTAGGATGTCCCTCCTCCTCTCATAAAAGCAGAGCCCCTCACCATCTGAACCCATGTGCACTCTGCAAGGGCGGCAAGCACCTTCTTGCCTCCTCCTCTTCCTCCTGCTCTCCCCTGTTCCTGGTTCCCTCATGGGCTGCAGCAAGAAGACCCCCCTCCGCCGCCCCTGCCTCAGGCAGCCTTTGGAGATGGCTGGAGGCAAGGAGAAGGAGCAGGAGCAGCCATCCCAGGCGGCTGAAGCCCTGCAGAGCCAGGCTCCCTTCAGGACTGCAGCTCATTAGGCGCTGCAGCAGCATATGCTCCTTAGCTGCAGCAGACATAATCCAGCTTGACACCGCTTTAGCTGCTGATGCTTCCAGCCCAGGCAACCCTGGACCAGTCCTGCAGAGCCATCAGGTCTCCCCCCCCCCCAAAAAAAAATCAGGACCTGTCCTCCATCATCTCAAGCCTTTTTCTCTCCAAGAGGAATCCCCAAATGTCCTCCATTTTGAGCATCACTGAGAAGCAGGAGAGAGTGGTCTGAGCGCTGGACTTGGACTCTGGAGCCCAGGGTCTGATTCCTTGCTGGGCCATGAAACCCACTGTGTGAGCCACACTCTCTCAGCCTCAGGGGAAGGCTATATCAACCTCCTCTGAAGAAACCTTGCCAAGAAAAACCCATGAAACTGGGTCGCCATAAATCCAAGCTGAAGGCAGCAAAACAACAACAAGAAGCATTGATCTATTATTCCTATGACTGCTTTGTGGCTTCTTCTTTGGTCGCTTCCCCATATTTTCCCTTCAAGGTCCTCCATTTGGCCCTGGCTGGTCCTCCTTCGTGGTGAACATGGATTTACTTCTTTGGGTGCTTCCTCCTTGGTCACGTCCTCCATTTCTGCTTTCAAGGTCCTCCATTTCTGCCGTCAGGATCTTCCACCTTTCTTCCCACAAGGTCCTCCATTTGGCCCTGCCTGGTCCTCCTTTACAGTGAGACCGGATTCATTATATTTGTGGGGACTTTTTCTTTGGTCACGCAGTTCTTCATTTTTTCGCTTCAAGGACTTCCCCTTCAAAGTCCTCCATATTTTCCCTTCAAGGTCCTCCATAGTTTTCGCCTCAAGGTCTTGAATGGTCCTCCATTTCTTCCCTCCAAGGTCCTCCATCATTTTCCCTACAGAGGCTTCAATTTTTCCCCTTCGAGCTCCTTCACACAAGATCCTCCATTTCTTCCCTCCAAGGTCCTCCATCATTTTCCCTCCAACCTCTCCAATTCCTTCCCTCTGAAGCCCCCCATTCCTCCCCTCCGAGGCCCTCCACCTTCCCCCTCCCGGGTCCTCCTTTCCCGTCGCCAGGAGGAGGAGGAGGAAGGGCGCCCTGAGGCCGGTGCCTTCCAGCCTGGACCCCCGAGTCCCTCGTCCTTTCGCTCATCATCGTCATCATCATCATCATCGCTTCCAGGAGGAGGCTCCCTGCCTGAGTCCCGGCCATTGCCAGACGGGGGCGGCGTGGAAGCGGCTCTGCTCCTCCTGCGTGCGGACTCTGGTGGTGGCCAAGAAGAGCCAGAAGGAGAGGAGCCTTGGCAGAAGCAGGGGAGCCTCCTCCTCCTCCTCCTCCTTCGCCTTCGCTGCTGCTGAGTCATGTGCCGGGGGTCTCCTCTCCGCTGACGCCTTGGGCTGCGGCATCCACCGGAGGAGCCCTCCTCCTCCTCCTCCTCCGCATAGCAGAGAGAGATCGCCCTCCTCCTCCTCCTCCTCTTTCCTGGGCTGAGTCCCTCCGCAGCAGCAGCCGGAGCAGCATCCTTCCTTCCTTCCTTCCTTCCTTGCTTGCTCCCCTGCCTATCTGGGAGCCATGATCGCGGCGGCGTTCCTGGTGCTGCTGCGCCCCTACAGCGTCCAGTGCGCCCTCTTCCTGCTCCTGCTGCTCCTGGGCACCGTGGCCACCATCCTCTTCTTCTGCTCCTGGCACCGCGGCATCCACAAGGCGGCCAGGAACAGGCGCTCCGCCATCAAGGCCGCCGCAGCCGCAGCCGCCGCCGCCTTCCCCGGGAGGTCCAGGAGCAGAGGTAAGGCGGCAGCGGGAGCCTGGGTCACGCTTCTCCGACCTTGGGCGAGGCCTCCATGGACTTCTCACGCCTTGGAGAAGGTTGCTTCAGAAGTGTGTGTGTGATTGTGGGTGCCACTTGAGGCTGAGAGAGTGTGACTCATCTCCCAAAGTCACTCCAGTGGGTCTCGAACCCTGGTCTCCCAGAATGCTAGCTCCACACACATACATTCCATTCTACGTTATTACTATAGTAAGGATCATCTTAAAACAAGGCCCCACACTTAACACATCCTATTCTGTGTTACTACTATAACAGGGATAATCTGTTTAAAAGATTGTGAAGGAGGAAAGGAAAGGAAAGAGAGAGGAAGAGTTGTGGTTGTGGTAGTTGTTCTTGGGTGCCTTCAAGTCCTTTCCAACTTAGAGCAACCCTAAGGCACACCTATCTTGACAAGGTTTCTTGAGAGCTGGGGTTGTTTTGGGTGCCGTTTAGGCTGAGAGAGTGTCATTCAAGGTCATTCAGGTGGGCTTCTGTGGCTAAGCAGGGATTAAAACCCTGGCCTCCCAGAATCCCAATCCCACACACCTACATCCCATTCTATATTATTATAATTATAAGGATGATCTTCTTAAAACTAGATGCTGTGGACATGGGATACCACCACAACAAAAAAGGAAAGCAATATATGCACTTATTAAGGTTACTTCAGAAGGGATTTGAACTGTGGTCTCCAAAGTCCAAGGCTCAAACCTCTTCCCTAGAGAGAGGTGAAATGGCTGCCCTACCTGCCTTCCTTCCTACCTGGCCAGGTTCTTCCTGCCCCAAAGTGGGACAGAGGAAGGCAATGAAATATACCTGAGGCCTTCAGGTCTCTCCCTCAGAGAAGTGGGAAAGGAAGGGTCAAAAGGGAAGCCCTCATAGGGGTCTGCCCAAACTGTGGATGATGGAATGGATTGGCTTTGGGTGCTCCCTGCTCCTTATATTTGGGATTTTGAGGGAAGCTGTGGGGGTTTGGGCTTCCAGCTTCCACTCCACAGCCCACCCTTCAGGAAACATAAGATTAAAGAAAAGCTCCCAAAAAAGGTTGCTCAACTTCCAGAACACTTTTCACACTAACTTCTAAAAATGAGAAATTAAACATACATGTAGAGTGAGTGCCTGGACTTTGCCTCCAGGTCTCTTCTTCAGAGAGAATTTTATTGAATACGTAAAAGCTGCAATGTTTTTAAGGGATGTACCAAGCAAAGAGTTCCCTAGAATTTGAATTATTGTTGTTGTTGTGTGCCTCCAAGACTTTTCCGACTTACAGCAACCCTATCATGGGGTTTGCTTGATGACTTTCTTCAGAGGAGGTTTGCCATTGCCCTCCTCTGAGGCTGAGAGAGTGTGACGTGCCCAAGGTCACCCAGTGGGTTTCTGTGGTTGAGTTGGGATTTGAACCCTGGTCTACAGATGTGGTGATTTTACATTTTCAAGGGGCAGGATGTACCAAGAAAAGGGTTCCCTAGAACTTTGGTCCAAAACACACTGCAGAAATAATTTGAGACTGATTTAACTACTCTGATTCAATGCTAGGGAATTGTAGTTTTGTGAGACATTTAGCCTTTTCTGTCAGACAGCTCTGGTGCCACAATGAACTACAATTCCCAGTATTCCCTAGCACAGAGTTAGGGCAGTTAAACCAGTCTCAAATTGGATTATTTTTATAGTCTGTTTTGGACTTGGTTGTGTGCCTTCAAGTCCTTTCCAACTTAGGGTCCTAGCATGGGCTTTCCTTGGCAAGTTTCTTTAGGGGGGTTTGCCATTCCTATCCTCTGAGGCTGAGAGTATGTGACTTTCATGGCTGAGCAGGGATTTGAACCCTGCCCTTCAGAGACACAGTCCAGTGCCCAAACCACTACACCATGAGAGAATTTACATGGCTGATAATGGAGACAGAGAGAGTCCTGACTTATCTTTTTCCCTCCTTTTTTCTTTCCAGATGCTGTAATGAGAACCCATCACTTTCGTTCTGAGGTAATTTATTTAGCACGCAACCTCAAGGTCAGAAGAAGTTTTCTCACCCCAATATAAATCACTTAAAATATATAAAAGAATAAATATAGATATAGATATTCTTTTAGAGCACATCATGTTTTAAAAAAAGTTCTGCATGGAAATGTTATTATTTTCATATGCCTGTGTTATTATATAATATCCTAATATTCACCACTGGTATTGGATTGTTGTTGTTGGGTTTTTTTGCAACTAAGGCATTAATTATTTCATGCTTTATGTTAATATTAACTACTTTATTTTACAAGGCAGTTAGCTAGATACATCTATTAATCATAGCAATATACTGTAGGTCCAAAACACACCGCCAAAAAATAATCCCATTTGAGACTACTTTAACTGCCCTGGCTCAATGCTACAGAATTCTGGGAACGGTAGTTTTATCAGACATTTAGCCTTCTTTGTCAGGGAACTGTTGTAGCACCACAATAAACTACAATTCCCAGTGTAACCTAGCACTGAGCCAGGGCAGTTAAAGCAGTCTCAAAACTGGATTATTTCTGCAGTGTGTTTTGGGCCATAGAGGGTATGGAACCAGGATTGTATTTGCTTTGTCATCTGCTATTTAGGCCCTGTACAAACTTTACAATATCCAAGTAAAAAGAGTGTTTGGAAATGTTGGGAAACTAGTGTGGGATGGTTCAGAGCAGTGAAGTCTGAGACCATGTCCATTCTGAGCTGTCATGCAATAACTAGAATTAAAGCCTGCCTACCATTTATTATCTGTGTCTCAGAAAGACTATTCCTGCTAAAGAAAGAATGATGCTTTAAATTAATGAAATAACTTTCATTGGTCAGATTTACGTAAACAAAGCACATCCAATCCTCCCACAACCATTCAAGGTTATTTGATGCTTCTGGCACTTAATTTTTTTTCTCAGTGGACTGATTTTTTTTAATAAATTGCATTTGTACATTTAGAACATCCTTTCAAAGCAATTTCCTGGTGATCCTATTCTAAAGGGACACCTCCTTTGTAGAGCTGCCCCTTTCTTAACATCCTAGTTTTCAAGGACATCTGATTCTTTATTAAAATAGTAGCCAAATCCCACTGGAAAATTAAAACGTTAAGATGGTTACTTTTTTCTCAGTATAAAGGGACTGAGCTAGATGAATGTAGAACTAGACTTCAATTCTAGGCCTGAAAGGTTGGGTGAGACCTTAATTTAATTCAGCAATTAATAGCCAGTTAAGCGGTGGATATTGCTGCTATTTTCTGTCTGTCATGCAGCCCAATCCATGGTTACTTAGACATAACCTCTTACAAGTTCTGTGGGACTTGCTCCAGTTTCAGCATATTTAATTTTAAAAAGGCTCTGGGTTTAATGAAATTTATTTTCATGCAAGTGAAACTAGTATGGAAAGTATGTGCAAATCTTAGCCTCATTCCCTTGAAAATAAGGCCCACTGGACTCAATGTGATTTACTCTGACAGAAATACATGTAGAA
The DNA here is from genome assembly GCF_019175285.1 of Sceloporus undulatus. Taxonomy (NCBI): domain Eukaryota; kingdom Metazoa; phylum Chordata; class Lepidosauria; order Squamata; family Phrynosomatidae; genus Sceloporus; species Sceloporus undulatus. Next base: position 134,163,200 of record NC_056522.1, read on the forward strand.
CTGGTTACTTGTTGTGAGTAGTGAAGCAATACTAAATATTTGGTAGTGTTCTATATGTATTTTTTACATTTAGACATCTTATGTTAATGCTGCATTCTTATAAGTAAGTTCAACTGAACTTAAAAGGGCATATTTTTGAATAAATATTCACTAGCAGGGCTGTGCTATATGTGGTCTTACAGATTTTGTTGGACTCAGATTCCCATCAGCCACAGCCAGGACAGATTGTTGTGCTTTGTAGAAATGAGCTGCATGAATGACACTAGTATATATTCTAATATTTCCAGTGCTTATGATTAAATCGGTCAGAAAGCTCAATTTTGCTTTATCTCAAATTAACTGGCTTAAACACACAGAGGTCTACATTTAGCAGTTCTAAGAAAATGGTTTGTTTAAAGTTTAATTACTTTACTTTAAAATGTGCATACATTATATTTACCCATCCTTGATTAATTAAACAGCATTTGGAAAAACATTTGATCAAAAGAATTCAACCTTTTATTAATGCTGTCACGTATTTTTAGAACAATGAAGTCATTTTGCAATCACACAATATATATGTAGAGAGATATATAGATATGAATGAATGATACAGGGAATAAGAATGGATTTGAGCATTATCTATTAGTCATTTCACATCTAATTTTAATCTTGAGTTTAATTACATGCAGACATTGAATGGATTATTGCCTCCAAATGCCAACATTACAAAACTGTTTGACATTGGTTGAATGATGGGAGTTCTCTTACAGCCCCTCCAAAATTACAGACCAAACCCCATTCTTCTCAATAGATATCACTTTTTAAGTGATCTGAGGGCCTCAGCTTTGAAGTTGTAACAGCATAAACCATAGTACTGTGCGGAGTTTTAGGGAATCAGCTCATTTGTGACTATCTACACAATTTCAATTTTGACAACTAGTTTAAATGGCTTTCATTGAGAAACTGACATTTCTCTTACATTTTGGAAGAATTGTAGAATTAAAATATTCATAATTTCTAGAAAACAACAATAAAAGCATCCCAAAAAATTTAAACACAACTGGCAAAAATGCTTATTCTTGTTTGTTTGCCTTTAAAGTTTCACAAGACTACCTGTTTTTAGGGGGACTCTGTACAATGTGATTCCCTGTGTCTGGTGGCCTATGGTTAGTCCATATTAGAGTAGACCTACTGAATCAATTGTTGAATGGTGAATCAGCCCATAGGAAAATCTCACTGAACCAATGGTTTTACTTTAGTCAGGACAAACAATAGGATTTAGGCTTCTGTCCTTCTGACAAAATTGGGAAATGTGGCATGAGGACACAGCATAGTATAACACAGTGAGGATAAGTCACAATGCAAATATTTGCTGATGCAGAGATTGCTTATGAACATTTTTAAAGAACAGGATAGAGTGTTGCATTGTTTTAAAGTGTTTAAAACAGTTTTATCTTTTTAAACTGTATTTTATTCCTTTAATAAGCAATCTATTTTAATATTGTAATAATTTAATTCTATTTTAATGAATCACTTTCCTATGTTTTTAACTGTACTGTTCTTTTAATATTATGAGCCGTTTTGGGTCCCAGTTCCGAGAAAAGAGTGGGATACAAATAAATATAATAATAATAAAATTACAATATAATGGGGAGGCTGAATCTTCTTAGTAAATTTGGGGAGGCTAAGTATACTGTGGAATGACTATAAGGAAGCTTTGGCATGGGACAGATGGCCCTTTTGTGGTGTAGCGACAGCGTAGCTAGAACGTACTGGTGGCGCCATAATGTTGGTGCCCTTTGTACATGGGCGTGGCCATTATGACGCAACGGACGCATAGCGTCCACACGTTACATCACACTAGTTACGTCATGAGTGCGCCATTGGTGCACTTGGACGTAACTGGCTTTTTGCAGGTTCTTTTTCCTCCAGAGTAAAGCCATGCGATATGGCGGCTGCAGCTTTCCTCTGTAGGAAAAAAGGCTGCCGGCAGGCCGCCCTTTTTGGGCAGTCTGCCCCAGGCCTAAATTTCCTTAATGTTCTTAACATAGTAATAAGTAGCTGTAGCCAAATCTGTAGGTTGCCATCTTTCCCTTCAGTAACCAACCTAGTGAGAGTCAGTGTGATGTAGTGGTTGGAGTGTTGGAGACCAGAGTTCAAATCCCCACTCAACTATGAAAACCTACTGGGTGATTGTGAGCATATCATACTCAGTTTCAGAGGAAGGCAAGGGCAAACCCCTTGGCAGAACAATTTCTGCCAAGAAAACCACATGATTGGTTCATCACAGGGTCACCATAAGTCAAAAATGACTTAAAGGCAAACAACAGCAACAACTATAACAACAACAGCCAACCTAGTGGCAAATAGCCCTGTTTAAATACTTGAAGGGATGTCACATTGAGGAGGGGGCTAGCTTGTTTTCTGCTGCTCCAGAGACTAGAACCCAGAGCAATGGATGCAAGCTACAGGAAAAGAGATTCCACCTCAACATTAGGAGGAACTTCCTGACAGTGGAACAAACTCCCTCGGAGTGCAGTGGAGTCTCCTTCCTTAGAGGTCTTTAAACAGAGGCTGGATGGCCATCTGTCGGGGATGCTTTGATTGAGAGTTCCTGCATGACAGGGGGTTGGACTGGATGGCCCTTGCGATCTCTTCCAACTCTATGATTCTATGATAGGAAATGTGGAGCAAGAGACATATTTGCCAACAGAAAATGAGGTCAAATCTACATTAGAGGTTGGCTCACCAGGGTTTCCATGTTTCTTTTAGGAAAGCAGTTGCTGCCTTGGCTCTGACATCCATATGTATAGTCACAGTTCATATGATTTGTTCCCTGATCTCTGATGCCCTTATTTGTGAGCCTCTTTCTGTTGGTTCCTTAGAATGTAAATTACAACTTTTGCCTATAGTTCACAAGTTGAAGAATGAGTTATTTCAGTGGGAAGAGACTATTGAGTATCACTTTGATGTCTGCTCCCTCCTACCCACACAGCCATGCATAAACTGATCTTCAAAACTGTTTCAGCAGGACAAATCTCATAAAAGGCAATCTGTTTGAAGATTGCAACCTTAGGCTTCAGTACTGCACATAGGGCTGTTTAAATTCCATCCACTTCAGTGTGTGAGAGGGTGCAGCCTTAGGCACTGGACGCAGCCCTGACTTTCAGTGAGATTTAACTTCCCTGGTGCCTCAAGGAATCAATTTTTTTTCAAAGAAAAGGAGTGCGTATGAAGACATCTCCTCTTCATACTGTTTTTACAGTGGTGACATCTATGCATCAGTGTAAACAAAATTAGCACAGGATAACCTGCATGGTGATCCTCTGAGAATCTTGAGAATCTCTCTAGAGACTTGAATTGCCACAATGGAGCTGTCCACCATACTTTCTTTGGACATGTATACAGCAGGGTATATTATAAATCTTTAAATTCCTATGCATGGCTGCAAAACATCCACTGATATTTAAAGTGACATATCATAAAGATGACATGTACAGTGGGAATCAACATGTGTCAATAGACATGGAAAACAAAATGATGGCCAACAGATTGGAAACGATCAATATACATCCCCATCTGCAAAAAAAAGGAGATACAAAAGACGGCAGCAACTATAGGACCACAGCTCTAATCTCTCATGCATGCAAAATTGTGCTCAAAATTCTGCAACATAGACTCCAACCATACATGGAGAGAGAAATCCCAGAAGTGCAAGCAGGATTCAGGAAAGGAAGAGGCACTAGGGACCACATTGCAAACATAGAGTGGCTAATGGAGCACACCAAGGAATTCTAAAAGATCAGCATGTGCTTTATAGACTATAGCAAGGCCTTTGACTGCATAGATCACGGAAGAATATGGAATGCCCTAAAAGACATGGGAGTGCCAACACATCTGATAGTCCCAGTGAGGAATCTTTACTCAGGACAGGAGGCCACTCTCAGGACAGAACATGGAGAAACAGAATGGTTCCCAATTGGCAAAAGAGTCAGACAAGGCTGCATCCTCTCACCCTTTCTGTTCAACTAGAATGCAGAACATATTATACAAAAAGCAGAATTGGACACAGAAGAAGGAGAAGTAAAAATAGGAGGAAAGAATATCAACAATCTAGTGCAGATGACACCATACTGCTAGCCGAAAACATCACAGACTTGGAACAACTACTAAGGAAGATCAAGGAGGAATGTTCAAAGGCAGGTTTATTGTTGAACATAAAGACAACACAAATACAGTGGACCCTTCATTTACACGGGGGATCTGTTCTGCCTCCCCCCCCCCCCATGTAAAAGAAATACCGTGGGACCTCAAGTTACAGTGTTTTTAATGGCGATGTGCTTCTGTGCACTGTGAGCCCGCGTATGGTGTGGATGCACAGTAATGACCACAGAAAATTTACACAGATTCAACCTAGAAAATGGGGAAATAGAAATAGTAAAAGAATTTTCATACCTGGAATCAAATATTGCTCAGAGTGGGGACTGCAGTCAAGAAGTCAGAAGAAGAAGAAGAAGAAGAAGAAGAAGAGGAGGAGGAGGAGGAGGAGGAGGAGAAATCATAAGAAAGCTGAGAATGGGGAGGACAGCTATGAGAGAACTAGAAAATATCCTAACATGTAAATCATACAACTGAGTATATCAAATGCAACTGAATATCTATGAGTATATCAATTGCACCAGTAACACCACCTGATGCACCAAGCCTGTTCAATTAAAGGGAACAGACAGAGGACCCTCCAAACTGCAGCAGCAAAGCAAAGAAACTACAGTAATGTGCAAATTAGCCTTCAGGCTACTATTTAAACAAGGTCTGATATTACTGATCTTATAAAGGTCCAACACTGCTTATCACATGGCCGTGTGACACACACCTATCTCATCATTAGTGCGTTTGCTTGCAAACACAGTGCAAGCAAAATTTATCAAGATGAATGACCAGTTTTTGAAGATGTTGAAAGCCTCTCTGTGTAGTTGGCAAGCCTGTCTGTTTCTTAAGTTAGACTTTTAGAAATATGGTGCAATCAGTAGGGTTTAATGAGCCTGCAACACAGTGTTGCAATATGGAACACCCCCATTGAAGCATTCTAGCCGGCCAGCAATGCTTTCTGGCATTTTATCCCTCCTTCCTATTTTTTCAGTTTCTCCCCTTCAGTATTCTGCATTCTGTGATTATCAAGCATGCTCAATTTTCTAACCTTCTCAGTTCTCCCCAATATTTGCTTGTTTTGTTTGTTTCTATTGACCTCTCCAAGCCTAGTAATACCTCCCACTACTTTTGTGGGTGGCTATGTAAGGATCCACATTTGGACAACTGAGCTTACTATTAGTATATATGGGGCTTGACAGACTGCCCTGAAAGGGTGAGTTGGAACCGCCTGTTTTTGCTAAACCAAACCGATCTTCTTGGTATGCATGGCCACCACTGTGAGTACACCATTGGTGTACTGTGGCATGTCAATGACGCATGCATGGTGCCTCACTTGCATCATCATGGCGACCCCCATGTGGACGGGAGGCTGCTATGTTAGCGCTGCTGCCGCATTCTAGAGCATGGGAGCATGCGGATACTCCACACTCCCGAGCTCTAATTTTGGTGCCGCCACCGCATGCTAGGGCTTGGCAGCATGTAGATACTCCACACTCCCGAGCCCTAATTTTGGTGCCACCGCCGCATGCTAGGGCTTGGCAGCATGTAGATACTCCACACTCCCGAGCCCTAATTTTGGCCCCAGGCCGCCGCAAAGCAATGGTCTGTTCTAGGCCTATGATGCTTTTTTTAAAAAAAAGAAAATATATGGTTGTATTTAAAGTGTGTCTCACCACAGTGAAATTAGAACCTGATCCTGTATCTCTGGACTTAGGGAAAACTGGTTTCAGTCAATTTTATTATTAAAAAGATGTCTGAGATTGGGCTGCATGCATTTATTTTTACTACTACAAACAAAGATATTGGCTCAGTACTGCTGCATCTGCACTGCAGAAATAATCCACTTTGACACTGCTTTACTGCCATGGGTTAATGCTGTGGAATTCAGGGAATTTTAGTTTGTTGTGGCACCAGAGCTCTCTGACAGAGAAGGCTAAATTTCTCACAAAACCACAGTTACCAAAATTCGATAGGACTGAGTCATGGCAGTTAAAATGGTGTCAAACTGGATTATTTCTGCAGTGTGGATGCAGCTTTAGTAAAAGTAAAGCTTAGGAAATGTCTTGACCCTTCTCAGGTATCTCTGTTAGTAGCATACACATTTTGGATCTAAGGATCCTACACCTTCCTTTTGTGTACTTGGCTCTGTGGTAGTTATTTTTGTTTTGTTTTCCAAATCCCCAGTCTCCTCAGCCCTTCTGCGCATACGCACACATACTCTGCTCTCAGCAAAAGCCATGTTGTACTTCAGGACTGGCTCAAGATGATTTACTCCTTGTGGCAAAAGACAAGATGGCTCTCATTTCCCACATTCTGCATAGAAATACTGGCCAGACAGGCAGTTGAATCTTTGGCAGTGGAACAGCACATGTCCTCAACCACGCTCGAGGTCAGCAGGCTGGCATAAGTAATGCAGGGAGAACCATGAGTCACAGATGACTCTGTCCTCCAACATTGGGAAAAGCCCAGGGGAATGCCCAGGAGATCTGTCAACCTCCTTCTCACATAACATCCCTCACTTGAGGCAGCCACCTCACTTTGCCTAATGGTAGAACCAGCTACAATCTATTTTTCCCTGTGAAATCTTAATTACAGAGATGATGGTGATAATAAATATTGTATTGAATATTCAATATAAAATATTAATATTGAATATAAAATATTGATTATATTGTGCACATTTCTCATGGAAAGACAACTACAGTACTATAATTCCCACTTCAAGTTTTTTTTTTAATTCAGCTGGATGGTAGTGACATGATTTTACTCCTTCTCCAAAGGAACCAACATTTGATCATTTATTATTCTGTATGTAGGAAGATGACAACATTTATTAGTTCTATGTTGAAGAAATGCACTTTAGTAAACTTTACATTTCATAGACTTTATATCTGTTGTTTAGCCTGTTGGATTGCCACTGTCACTGCAAGAGATGATATCTATTTATTCATTTTGTCATATAGATAAGATGCTTATACACGTCTAGTGATAAAAATAGGTCAGCCAGAGAAGCAAGCGCACGTAACAAAATGCTATCAGTAATTTTGATAAAATCAAACTGCCAGATGCAATAGCTGAGTATATCCCCCCCCCTTTCACTTGACAACTAGTCACCTGCCGGTATGTGTATGTATACATATATGTGTATGCCAAAGCCATCTTCATTGTGTGACCCATTATTACAGCCAACCCATTTTCAACTAAACAGGACAAACAGCTAAAAATATGATTCTTGTTGCCGCTATAGAATGATAATGAATGGCCTTGGACATCTCAGGCTATAATTCAGTAAGATAATTCCAGGGTTATTTATAAACTGTTGCGTGTACACAAAGCTCAAGTAAAAAAGAAAATTCAGCAAAGCCTCTAAGCTGAATTATACTTCTGTTTTATTTGTGGGAAATGCATTCAGAGAGACAGAAAGTGCTAGCTATTCAGAGAATCATCTCCTAGTTCTTACTAGGTTGAATCACTTGTGTCTGGATGCATTCCCCCCCTAGGAATTTAGAACTATATTCCATTAAGCACTGAAGGTTTAAGACACAAGGTCAAGAAAAATGTACTGAAAGACAAAGAAAGAAAGAAAGAAAGAAAGAAAGAAAGCTTTTTATCCCTCTGATATGAAAGCAACTATACCTAGACATTTCTTTCTCTTTTTCTCTTTCTCATTCTCTTCCTCCCCCTTTATATGGGAACATTAATGTGTTTCCAGTGTTTTCACCTAGCATTTATCAGTTATGATGCAGTTTCATGCAGTTGTACCGTTCACATTTATAGGAGATACGGAATAATTTTAAGATAGAAGGAAATAATTGTTCCAGTTATCATTCTGTTGTGTTTCAAATTTATGCTGGATGCGATTGAATTATGCTAGACAAATAACTACTGTACCAAAATATATGGATAAAGACTATGGAAAGGATCATGAGGAGTTGGACCAAAGCATGCTCCCTTGAAAAATAAGTGTTATGTGGAATGGATGGAGGGACAGACACAAGGTAGATGGAAAATCACTAATCTTTCTCCAGACATTTGTGAACAATGATAGGGACTTTGCATATCTTTTGAGAACAGAGACTGGATGCCATGTCTGGTAACAGCAGATAGAGAAGGTCACATTTGGTGTCCCTAGGATCTGTGTGCACAATTTAGGGGCCACATATAGAAACATTAAACAAAATGTCTTTGGGATCTGCGTCTTGGAGGGCAGCATAAAATAATTACTGGAGTGTGAACTAAATTACCTATCCTGCTATAGAAACTGTCTATAAAGCTGACATAACAGACAAAGTATTTCCCCCACAAATTGGGCATCTGTGTTTATCTCTCCAGCACAGTGACTATTCCTTAATTATAGATGTGACTGCTATCTTCACAGTGTCTGCCTGGGTGAGGGTGGCAACAACACACAAATCTGGACTTGCTCTGTCTTTCTGTTTTATAAATGGCAGTGTTTTGACAAATGACAGAAATCAAACAACAACTTGACAACTAGTATCACAGAGTGGCTAGCAATCAACTCAACTGAACACATAGGTGCTTACTTTGATTTGGACAATAATTGGGACAAGGAGAGATATATTTGAATGTACAGGTAGATCCATGGGTGATTTGCCATATATTGGCAATGGTATTTCAAATGTTTAACAATGGCAACAACAAAAACTACTTCCATCCCACTCTAAATCTTATTGCTAAAATCCAGGAGGCTTGTGGTAGCCCAAGCCAATTTTTATATGGAAGGGCTGTAAGTATCATTCTCAGAGAGTATTTTATGGCTTGTAATTCTTTAATTTACAGAGTATGTCTTTTGTACCAGGCTGTGGTTGGAGAATCTCCAGGTACCAGCAACCCCTGATCATGCACATTAAGTTGTATCAGAATGCTTCTAATTAAAATATTGCCCTTCCGTGCCAACTATTTTGGCAAGTCATTTTCTCCCAACCCTTCTTTTAAAATGGGGTGTGTGCATGTATTAATCTCTTACTGAGATAATGTGATATATTCTGAAACAGAGTTTGAAAAATATCCTTTCTTAGACTACAGCACCCAGAATTCTGCATGCAGCATGGCTAGATACTTCCAGATACTTTCCCTATCAGGCCTTCTGACTCTGACCAGTAAAGTCCAGAAGCATTATGAATGGGGAAATAACCTTTGTTTCATTGATGCATTAGGTAATAGTCATTTTGGACTTTCTGAGCTAATGGGTGCTGTAGGAACATGAGATTCTCGTAACCTCTGCAGCCTTTATTACAGAATACTGAAACTATGTTTTGTGTTGCAAGAAAAAGAAAAAGAAAAAAAAGATGCTCCCAACTTTGTTAGTGAGAGGCAAGGGTTGCCAACTGCATACTTTGACTGCTGCCACACTGTAGAAATAATGCAGTTTGACAACATTTTAATTTCTATGACTCAGTGCTATGGAATTCTAGTAGGTGCAGTGTGAGTGTGGTTTCACTGCTCCTCTCTTGGGGATTCTCTAGGACAGGGGTAGGCAACCTGCGGCCCGCGGGCCGGATGTGGCTTGGCAAGGCTTTGGGATCGGCCCCAGCCCGGTCCTGCCGCCGATTGCCGCCGGGGCCTTTGGCGTCTTGCGCGAGGGGCATGGTGGGGCAATTGTCTATAGAAGCCCCAGAAACATGCATTTATCTTAACATTTTTAAAAAAAAATCAGCAAATTTTTTTGCGTGTCCTCCATTTTTTATTTAAAAAGTGCCCTCTATTTGAAAATTTTGTCTTACATTTGTCCTGGTTTATTTATTTATGTAATTTTTAAAAAATTATTTAATTATTTATTTTTTTGCCTTCGGCCCCCCAGTTGTCTGAGGGACAGCAACCCGGCCCCCAGCTCAAAAGGGTTGCCTACCCCTGCTCTAGGATCTCCAGCAGGAAACCCCCAAAATACTTCTATTGGTTGGGCTAGATGGGAATGGGCATCCCAAAAGAACTTTCTTCATCCTCTGGCATATGTATATGCATGTGCCTATATGGGGATTAGTGCAATAGCACAATTCCAATATAAGGATTAATGCTCAGAGAAACCACCTGGTTCAGGAACAATTTAAAGAGTAAATAAAGAGTAAAAGCACAGAAGTACAAAAGCAGAACTGGGCAAGTGCTGGTTTGTAGGGGAAAGCATAGGGGGAAATGGTGGAAGTAGAATCGTATGTGTTCATATTGTGAATCTGAGGTTCCATAATAGTGTTACATAATTGTACAATTGCATTATTACGACTTATGTTTTGTACTTTTTTAAAAAAATCATAGAACGGAACGTGGAGCAAACAGGGTGATATGAATAGTATTGTTGTATTTCAAGTGAAGAAAGCTAATGTGGGAAGTAACAGAACTAAAGCACAAATGCAGTGATGGTATAAAAGTGTATGGCCATTTTGCTGTCTTTTCAAGTATGGGAGAACTGGTTTTCAAGAGAAAGGACCCAAAACAACTGATTCATATGATATGCATTTCAGTATAAAATAGTTTACAAAGGTTCTAAAATGCTGTTTCTAGAACAGGACAGTGGTAGATGTTACCTCTCCTAAGAATAGGGAACTCCACCTTCCATCACCCCACATATGAATTGTCAGCCACACAACTCCTGTGATTCTAATATGGTCTCCCTGTAAACTATACAATCTTCCAGGATACCTTTTGGGGCATCCTATGTTTAAGGCTGCTGTTCGATACAATCCTAGATGGAATTAGGCTTCATGGAGCATAGTGGGACTTCATAGAAGACAAGTATAGGATTGCACTGTAAGGTGCTAGGCCTGCCACTGAAGTCAATGTGTCCAAGAATATTCCCTGAGGTCACAGCTAATCTTCTCCAGCAATATATGCATACTCAGTGAACAAAACCAAAACATTTTGTTAATGAATTTTTAACAGGGCCTTTGGGCATACTTGCATTTCAGAGTTAAATTAGTCACTGTACAAAACTCAAAGAATCATAGCACTGGGCTGAGGAATTTAGCCATGGCTCTTTAACACAGGTTTCTGCCCACCGTTGCTCAACTGCAAATTTCTGGAATTCTATGGCAATTAAACAAGCATAAAACTGATAGAGCTTTGCTGTAATGTCAATATACTTTTATCAGTGGTGTAGCGATGGTGGGGAATGAGGCCTTGCCCCAAATAAGAATTCTACCCCTTCACCCAAATTTCCTTAAGTCTCCTGATTTCTAGCATTGATGCTAAACGTTAGAAATATAGTTTAGACAACAGAAGAAAAGTATAAGGTAGAGTCCTGCAAAATTTCAGCACTAATGCATTCTTGAACATTGTATATGTACAAGGACCTTGCATATGCCAATGCATGCACATTTTATATGCTGCCGGACTCACCTTTAGTGCATGTGCAGCTGTGTGTGAAAACACATTCACAAGTTTTTTGGTAACAACACATAAGTGTCATAATTGCTGACACCATACAAAGCATTCAGTGCTTCCTCAGAGATGAGCAAATTTCGTATTCTTGGCTTTTAAAAGTAAAATATTTATGGAGTTTCAACTGGACAGTTTCTGCACAAGTTTGCAGAGAAATTATGGCACATTAGAGTTTATTAACAATTCAAATCAGTATAATAGAATGTCTTGTATGATAAGCATTTAGTTTCTAGTCACTTATTTAGTTTGAACAACTATTTTTCTTGTGGACAATACAGTACTGTATTTTGTTTTGATTTGTTTTTTTTAAAGACTCACAACATATTTTCTAATTAAAATGCAATATTTGGGTATTATTTTTGTCATTACCTGTGAAAACCTTTTCCCAAAGAAGCCTCTTTTATTGTGACTGATGTCCAAACTCTTTTGACTATCCCTCAATTTTTTTGTCTGTCTCCCAAGTGAAAATTGTCTCTTTTCACATATTCAAAATTTCCTCACTTGTAGGTTCTAGTGTAGAGACAGTTGTCACTCAAATGTGAGTTTAAAATTGACCACTGTTTAATTAATTATAATTATATTCTTCTTAAAACTGAGTATAGACATACCATTAAGAGATTTGCTCTCTGAGTGTGCATGTATGTGCAATTACTGAGATTCCAGAAACTACTTTGCATGAGTAGACTCATGAGTAGTCGGCATGGGAGGACTCCACGCTGCTACATTTTGTTGTAGATCTCAGATTTATATAGTAGAGATGAGAACTATCCTCTGCTTGCTGTTGGACTGCATGTCCCAGTAGCCCTAGCTGTTAGTGGAAATGCTGGGACTTGGAGTCAAACAACATCTGGAGGGCCACATGGTTTCTCTCTCTGCTATATCCTAATACTGATACTCCTGGACAAAACTGTCCAGCAGAAAGAGAAATTAGAAGAACTACAGAAGAATTTAAAGACTGTAATGTAGTTGGAATTGGGCACAAGTATGCAGTCCTGTCTCCCCCCTGAAGAAAACATAGTGTCAAACAGAAGATGTCCTGCTTTTGCAAACTCAATTCTTAGTTTGACACTTAGAAAATCCTTAATATAAGTTTTAGCAGGAATTTTTGCCTTTAGTGATAATTCTTTTTCTTTTCCAGCTTCAGACAGCACGCAGACACACACACATACACACACACACACACAATTTTAGGGTTACACTGCAACATTTTGTTGTGGGCTCTGTTGGTATTAATTTTTGCCAGGGCACAACTCAGTAGTGGAAGCATTGCATCATTGACTTAAAATATTTCTGCATTCTGGTGTGCGTACATGAGGCTCTCCTTTTACACAGAAAAAACATGGCATACACAAGATTCCTTCTTTTTGCATTATATCTGCTTTTCTTCAGTTGGCTTCTTGTTACCAATAGCTCTGCAAGCAAATTAACTAGTGTATTGCTACATTGCCACATACATTTTGATTTCTTAGAAATCAGGAGGTAATCTGTGTTTTTCAGCTCTTTAAATTGGGTGGCCTAGGAATACCAGTGTAATATACATCCTACTGACATCAATTCTGAAGAAGACAGGCTACATTATGCCTTTGCTGTAAGCTGGACTGCTCTTCTATTTAGTCTATATATAATAACAGATTACAAGTCTAAGAGGAGGAGGCACTGTGAGTAAAAATACAGGCTTGAGCAATGTCCTTCTGTGAACCTCCTGTCCTGGCTATCTTGTAGTTCTTTAAAGCCTTTGCAGAATCTGCTTTACAGAGGCTGGAGCTTCAACTCTCCAGCAGTAATCAAATTAATACTCTACCATTGCTTTCAATAGGAAGCACCTTTAGAAACTATAAGGCAAAGGTATTTTTATAATAACTTTATTCTAGGAAACAGACAGATACCTTTATAGGATGGTGTGTGTGTGTGTGTGTGTGTGTGTGTGTGTGAGAGAGAGAGAGAGAGAGAGAGTGTGTGTGTGTGTGTGTGCGCGCATATGCACAAACACATTCACACCCACCCACCCCAGAATGTTTGGGTGAAAATGAGACAAAAGAGGTATATTAGCTGGAAATCACTATTGATTTCACATAAAGGTATGCTCTCTAATTGCTCAGAGCCTTCACAAATGTTTCCTTAACCAGTATGTATTCATCAGTGTCATTTTGCCTATTGTGTTGTCCTGCTGGTTAATCATCACAGGCCACATGCTTTGGCAAACCCCTTTAATACATCTGTTGGTTTCACTGCAAACTCTGCCACTTGAAGTGTGAATGATTTTAAGGATTTGGGCCACTGTCCCTTCCAGATACTTCTGTTGACATAGAAGGAACTCTTTGGCTGGGAAAGGTAGTTTAGCAGTTAGTATGTGTAGTCTGAAATTACATTTGCCAGCCACCTATCAGTATGATGCAGGTGGGTGGCGGTTCAGAAAGTCACCTATACTGGGCCAGAGGGAGCAGCACACTTAATGTGCTACAGCAGAGCATCTTGCCCTTGGACTTCTAAAATTAATCCAGACTGGGCAAATGGAAGTACATTATACATTTTGCAGCAGCACTGCCATCACACTATGAGCTGGGATATGAACAGTTTCCCCTTCTTTGCTTGCCCCTTCATAGTTTCTTCCTAGCACAAACAAGATAGTTCATACAACACTATTGGTTATCATGACCCTAAGCATGTACAGGCATACTTCAGTTAACAAAGCCTCTGACAAAGAAGTTCCTTTTTACGAGTGACAAGTCTCCCTTCCTCCTTATCCCCTGTCTAGCTTGAAGCTTTTTAGAAGTACTGTAGCAGCAAATGGAGGCTAGTGAAGAAGGGCTGGAAATGTCCAGACTTCTGGTGTCATGTTACAACAGTGTGCCTGCAGTAAACAATGCAATTAACAAAATAGAGCTGGGAAACTGAGATTTTAGTCTAGTTGATCTTATTATAGCCATGTGTGCCTGCCTAAAATAGGAAAGGCAAACAGCAGCTGCCTCCATACGTTTCTGCACCAGATATCACCTGGTACAGGAGGGGGGGCTTCTGTCATGGGACTTCTGGTGGGCGAGACTTCCAGTGGGCAGGACGTCTGGGATGGCGTGCTCTCTGTCTCCCCATGCTGTCCCCTCTGTGTGCCCCTCCATCCCCCTTGCATGCACACTGGTCTGCTCTCTGGAGATGGAGCATGCAGTGTGTGGAGCATGCACAGGGGATGAAGCAGTGCGCACATGGGGCATGGAGTGGCACATGCGGGGCTGACTGGGTGTCACCCCCCCCTTTGGGTGCCACCCAGTGCCCCCATCCCCTCCCCTGACATTACTGTCTCCAGAATTTCTTGCTGAGTATGTGTGGAGCAAAACAGAGAAAAGGGGAGGATAAGCCTGTCTCACAAACTATCCTTAGCATGTTAAAGAAATAAACTGAACAGAGAGAAGATCTGTCATAAGCCCCCTTTGAAGGTGTACCATGCACCTTGAAGGTAATGGCCCCCAAGTAAACATCCAGAAAAGCAAAGTATGAAGGAATTATCTGTTACTATCTCAATTTCACCATGTACTAGGTGTTACAGGTAGAGTTTTGGACCATCAGTGATTCAGATTCTCTTCCAAAAATCTAGGAATCTGTGAGATATCATGGGATAATATAGCATGTTCCAGGTTTTGTCATTGTGCCATTGATCTTTTTTGCAAATGTGCTAATATGATAACATACGTGGCTATTTCATTCAGATGTTTTATCAAGTCTGTTTGGAATTGCTCTTAGAGCATCTATCACCACTGGAACCATATTTTTCTTTTTTCATTGTGGCTCCAAAGTTGATAGGTGCTGTGAGAGCAATTCTAAATGGACTCAGAAAACATTAGACAGGTTCACGATTGTCATCGTCATCACTATCATCACCCTTATATCCCACCTTTTTCCCAAAACTGAGACTCAGTGTGGTTTACAAAAATTAAAATGAATACAGATAGCCTGGAGGCAGACACTGAAAAGACTCTCTTCCCCATATTCCCATTAGACATGCTGGTGTAGGTGGTGGGACCAAAAGAAGGCCTTCCCATGAAAAATTCAGAGCTTGGGCAAGTTCATTATAGAAAGATGTTGTGCTTCAGATAGTCTGGACTTCCAGCAATAAGGGCTTTATGTGTTATAAATAACACTTGGAATTTGTGTTTAGAAATGGATCAGTGGTGGACCTATTCTAGCAAAGCAACTTTTTCCCTCTAACCAGCTTCAGTCAATAGTCTAGTTACAAGTCCTTGAACTTACTGAAGTTTCTGAGCACTTTTCAAGCTCTACATACACTATTTATAATAATCAAAAAGGGATGTAACTGAGGCATTTGTCCCCATGGCGAGGTGAGATGTCTCCAGAAACAGAGGCAGTTGGTGCACTAACTTAAAATATGCAAATGCACTTTTCACTATCACAGAAACCTGGGCACCCAGGCTTAGGGATGAATCCAAAAGTCTGTGCAAACTGCAAACCAGTGTCTTTAGGAAGAATGTAATCAATCTAGCACAGGCAGAATCCCCATTCCCTCATCTGCCTTTCAGTTGATCAGGAACAGCTTCAGTTTGTTAGTCCTCATTCTGTCTATTCCTGCTGAAAGAACTGAAATAGCTTCTTTGGAGTTAGTTGAAAAGGAGAAATAGAGTTGGGTGTCATCAATATACTGGTGACATCTGGTCCCAAATCCTGAGACAATCTTCCCCAGCAATTTCATATTTATGTTTTTTATTTTATTATTTGTTTATTAGAGTACTTATTGCATGGGGGCAGAGGGAGAGAAGACAGGACCCTGAGGGATCCCAAAGGCCAGTGTCCAACAGGAGTTCCCCAACTCGAGCTTCTAGAGTCTCTCTTCCAGAAAAGTATCAAAATCTGCCAATAGGCCCAGTGAAACCAAGATGGATGCACTCCTGCTATCTCATTTACCAGGATAGGTCATTCACCAAGGTGGCCAAAGCTGTCTCTGTCTCATAACCAGGCTTGAAGCTAAGTTGAAGTAGATCAAGATAATCTTTTTCATCCAGAAATGACTGGACCTGGTGTGCTATCACTCCAGTATCTTGTCCAAAAAATAAATTTTGGAGACTGGCCAGTCTAGTACAGTAGGATCCGGAAAAGGCTTTTTCAGACGAGGTCATACAGCTGCCTCTTCAAGCATGTTGGGATCTTGGATAGCTGTAATGAGGCATTTACCACCCCTTTACCCACTAGGCCCATTCCCTCCTACAACCTGTTTAATGAGCCGGAAGAGGCAAAGATCTAGCACGTATTGGTGGCTTTCATTTCTCCAAGGAACCTGACCATATCCATATGAATTGAAAAGTATCCACTGACATTGGACCTGTATCAGCAGTTGTGTCCATGTTGGAACAGACCTGAGTGATTTCATCTGTGAAGCGGTAGGTAAATTATTCACAGTCCTTATTTTCAAAGGAAGTCTTGGAAACTGCTGGTTGAAGGCATCCTGGTAGAGCAGGCTTCCTGTATCCCTCACCTTTTCAATGGGATATGGTTTGTGGTTGAGGAGGCCTAGTGAACCCCATTCCTCATGGATCAGAGATTCTTCACTGCTGCTCTCAACCAAATAGCCCTACAAGCAAGAAGTGCCTTCAGCATCCCTCTCCCTTTGACCAACTTCTTATTCAGATTTTTCTTTAAATTACAATTGTAACCCATATCATATTTTTAAAATCTGGATTCCTGATTTGTTTATATCATGTTGTTGTGTGCCTTTAAGTACTTTCTGGCTTAACGGTGAACCTGTCATGGGGTTTTCTTGGCAAGATTTGTTAGGAGGCTTGCCATTGCCTTTCCCTGAGGCTGAGAGCACGTGATTTGTGCAAGGTCGCCCAATGGGTTTCATGGCCAAACTGGGAATCAAACCCTGGTCTCCATACCATATAAAATTATAAATTTACACACATAGACCTGATCACATATCATTACTGACTGGCCATTGATGCTGTAAATTTTCCCACCGCTAAACACACAGACACACAAAATAAATGGAACATCAACCACATAGGTCATTTGGTGTTGTCAGCTTTACAAGTTGAGATAAACTGTTTGTTTCAGCTGTGGAGTGACTAGCTGTGTAGATAGCGCTGCTGCCTCTGGCAGTCACTAAATCTGTCCTGGTTCTCTATGACAGAACTGAAGCTGACAGGAAAGGAAGAGGAAAGAGACTAGACTATGGGAGTGGAGTGGAAATATAAGACTATTAGTTTTTAAAATGATAGTTAATAGTATCTTCCTGTTACTATTATCTAGTAAAGTTGATGATACACATGGTACCAGAACAAAAGATGTTCTGATCACCTAAACAGGTATTTTCAGTTCTTAGCATTTGCACGGTTATTTTTTCTCATATGAACAGATTCACAAAAGAATTCTATTTGATTTATTTATTCTTTGTATTTTTTTAACAGTAGGTATTCTTTAAATAGCGTTAATGCTAAAAGACATGGCAAAACAGATGTGCCTGCGTGTCTATGCTACAGGGAGTTGAATATTACTGCTAATTCGTGTTAAAGTGATTTGAATGTTCATTGGGTGGATAATTCACAATGTTTTCATTTTCCCTTGTGTTTTGACACATCTAGAGTATGGCATGACTGTCACGAAACCACTGACTTAATGTTATTTTTCTGCCTTGCTTTGTTGTGAACCACAATGAGCATTTTGTTAATGGAAAGGCACTGTACAAATAAAGTGACTGACTGATTTTCAGTGAACTCGCTGATGCTTGGGTGACATTTTCCATCGGTTCTATGAATTCGGATGTAATATTTGAAGCCACAGTGCATACAGAGTGATTCATGGATCATAGAAGTGTAGTCCCCTTGCAAACAGTCCTAGTTTAAAAAAAAAAGCATGCACACATTTAATTGCAGAAAGCCTGTTAATTTTATTAGTGTTAAATAAGAACATTAAACAAGTTCCTATGCTAAGAAATTGCTCCCCAAGGAAGATTCACCCGTATTTTTCTTGGCCAGTTTTAAGACTCCTCTATTCTGATAGCCATTTTTAAAATCAGAGCCCCTGATAATATGTTTTTTAGATTACTGTTAACTAGTACAGGATTGGATCCAGGCTTGAATGGAAAGGCTTCCTCCATGGGAACTGGGATGCAGTGGATGCTTTCTGCTGGAGAACAGAGGAGTAGAACTCCTATCATGTTCAGTCTGCACAAATCTTGGAAAATATGCTATCAGGTTTCTGGATCTGTAGTAAAAAAAACCCCAGAAACGTTTTCATATTCTAACCCTCTAGAATAGCATGGAAGTGGTGCCAGACACTTCAAGAAAGGATGGAGGAGGGGGAAATAATCATCCTGCCTTTCTCTAGCACCTCTTAACACCCACCTGGATCATATCTGCACTGCAGAAACAATGCAGTTTAGTACCACTTTAACTGCCATGGCTCATTGCTGTGGAAATCTGGGATTTGTAGTTTGTTGTGGCACCAGAGCTCTCTGACAGAAGGCTAAATTTCTCACAAAACTACAAATCCCAGAATTCTATACCATAGACCTATGGTAGTTAAAGTAGTGTCAAACAATACTTTCTCCAGTGCAGATTAGACCCTGGATTCAACCTTTTTCATAATCCTGCTTTTAGGTACAGCTTGCTTGTTCTGTTTTACTGTTAGAATTATCCCAGAGTTCGTTTGTTTCCAAGATTTATATCCTTGCCTTTCTCCACAATGGGATTCAAGGCAAGTTAATTTTCTGACATTCTGTATCCTTCTTCCATGAATCACTGAGTTTTGATTTTATCCCTAAAAAGTAACTAGATAAAAATCCTATCAATGTTTTGTATACCTTTTAGGCCAGTAATAATATTGGCATTTTTGCTAACCAGTACTGTACTACCATCCCATGAGAATATTTTGATGCATGTTGTTCATGCTCCTTCTGTTGCTATTAGGAATTCTAGCCCTACCCATTTTGGACTTTTGCCTACTCTGACATATATTGCAGAAAATCAAATTACAGATGTGTATTCTCTCTTTAACATGGAGGGATGGCTATTTGAGGAGATATGTATCCTCTTAGGTTGGGATGGACTGTGGCAGGTCTGGAGACATATTTTCTGCCTCATAGACCTTGTGGAAGCTGTAATGCTGGGAGATGGCAGCAACAAAACCAGAAGTGACCACAGATCAATTTCTGATTTCTTTTGGTAGGGAGGGATTTCTTTATTTAAAAAACAAAACAAAAATTAGTACTTACAACCTATTTTAAAGGTAAACCGCTTCTCCTGGATGTTTCTAAGAGAGGGAGTTCAACATTTTAATAGCCCAAAGAAGACTGGTTTGTGGAATTTGGAGGGACTTAAGGCCATAAATATAGCTCCCAGTTTTCCACACCATGGGCCCATTCACACTACATAATCATACCATTATGATTCTACTTAAACTATCATGTCTGCATCCTGTGGAAACCTGGGATTTGCAGGTTGGGGAGGCACTAGATGGAGAATTCAAAAATGTTCCTTCCAAAACTGTCAAACCCTGGATTTCATAGTATGGAACCATACCAGTTAAAGTGGAATGAGAGCTCTACCAGTCTGTAGTGTGAAAGCGCCCCATGGCTGCATCCATTTGTAAACAACCAAAACACATGTTGGATCTGCCTAGAAAGTTGTGACTCCATTTAAACACATCTTTTTTGATCAAGACTGGTGACCATTTGTCACATGATGGCTGTACAACTCAGTAGTATAGGATGTTCATCCCTTGGAATCTCTGACTGAAACTGGATTTGAGATAACAGGGGTGGGTTACAGGCCGCCACCGCCAGTTGGTCCGCAGGGGAGCCGGAGCCTCCACACGGCGCGGCTCCCGTGCGGACCCAAAAAGAAGCTCCAAAATGGAGCTTCTTTTTGAGTCGCCTTTGTGACGTAGCGAGGCGCCAGGGGCACACTCGCTACATCACAAAGGACGCGACGCGTATGGACGCTCAGCGTCCGATACGTCAAGATGGCAGCGCCCGTATGAACAGGGCACTGCCAACTTGTACGTATTCAGTACGTATTAGGGTTAGGGGGGTGCGGAAGCACCGCCCCTACCTAACCCTAGTACGTATTGTATACGTACTATTTGGCGGTCTGTAACTCGCCAGGAAAACCTTTGTCTTCAAATCTGGAAGACTTCTGTCAGTCACACAGACAGTTGCAGGCTAACCACTGAATCAGTCATTTGAGTCAGTGAAATATAATTTTTTTATAGCCTGGATTCTCCTACAGTTGATGTGTGATGGCAGCAAACTGGTTGGGAGTGGTTAATTTATGGCAGAATAGATGTTCTAGTTTGGTAATGTGTCAAAAAAAGATTTTAGTCCAATTTGGTTAGGCATAAACTTCATTGTGTTGCTGTGTTTACTTTTTTTAAAAAGTTCTAATGGAAAACACGCCAGCTTTAACACTATAATGGAAATTTAGTGGTATAGTTAGCCCTCTGTATCCACAGATTTTTTACCCATTGAAAATATTAAAAAGATATAAATTCCAAAAAGTAAATCTTGATTTACTTTTTTTAATATAAGGGACACCATTTTACTATGCCATTGTTTTTAATAGGGCTTGAGAGCATCCACAGATTTTGCTATCTACAGGGGCTCCTGGAGCCAAATCTCAGCTGATAGCAAGGGCCCACTGTATATGATATTAACAATAATCTCATACACAGATTCTCAAGGATAGTATATAGTATACCATTTTCCTAATCCGATCCAGGAAGAAATTTTAATTCTTTATTTCACATAAATAGCAGAAGGCACACCAATTTTTTTTTAATTTAAAAAATTCTTTTAAGATGTAGATTTCAAAGAGTAGATGCTCCTTCAAAAACATATTTTTTTAAATAAGAAAGAATAATAAATCTAGTGTCATTAGTTTTTACTCATGCAGTGCAATCCTCTACATTTTTGATCAGACATAATGCCCACTGTAAGTGTACATAGGCTTGCAGCCTTAGGCTCAAGCAAGGAGTGTTCACTACTTGGATGTTTTCAAAACTTTTTTTCTTGCCCTAGCCAGTGTAATTATGGGGAGACAAAATGAGAGCATTGCCTCCCTCAAATAAGAACTTTACTCTCCAAATTAAATTTTCCTTCAGCCTCCTATTTCCTAGCTTTGCAGTAAATTAAAAATTCATTGAAGTATTTAGATAGTTTAGGCATCCAAGAGAAAGAGAAAGACTAGATTAACAAAGTTATGCATACACAGCAACTATACAAGCTCTAGGTGTGAACAGTTTTCAGCGTCTCATTCTGTGCAATGCTTGAAATTAGTGGATTAAAGGAAAAAGTCATGGGGGGCAGAATTCTGATGCATTGCCCTTAAACTCCCCGCTCTTCATAGCTCTACTCTGGGCATTGTTGCCTTCATGCCAGATTGCAAACTACTTTGAGTGACACTTCATTTCAGGAATAGAGTTTGCTTCCAGGAACTTCTCACCTTTACAGGTGCTTAAGGGTGCTCCATTTTAATCAGAAGCATAGCTGTGTTAGTCTGGATCAGAATGCAAAGGGTCTCTTATTACCTTTGAAAGTAACTGAGGGGAAGAAATTGGTAGCATACGCTTTTATAGGCTTAAGTCTGCTTCATCAGGCACATCTGAGGAAGTAAACTTAAGTCTACAAAAGCGTATGCTACCAGTTCCTTTCTCTCAGTCTCAAAGATGCTATGTCAAAATGCACATTATTGAACAGATTAAAAAGCAGATTGTCTCTTTGGTAGTTGAAAGGTCAAGAACATAAGAGAAAGTTTGCACTTGTGCTTGTATAATTGCAGATTTTTCCAGCTGCAATAGAGGTTTCTCCCCCCTCTCCCCCACCAGATCAATTGCCATGCACACTCATTTTGCAGATGTCATCTCTGAGGGTCACTGAGTCAGCTAGCTACTGCCAATTGCTGTTTTGGTTGGAGCAGCACCATGGGGTATGGTTAAAGCTGTAGCCTTTATTTCACACACTGGTTGCTGTCCCCGACCTAGGTGCTGATCCAACCAACACACAAGTGAAACGAAGGGTATAGCTTTAAAAGCTTATCTTAACAGGTGGCTTTTATATGAGTCTCTTCCTGTTTTGCATCTTGTGGCTAGAGTTGTTGAGGAAGCTAACATCCGATAAGCTTGCCAAGACTGTGTCCTAGGGACTGGAGGAGTCACTAAGTACTGTATGAATAATTGTGCAAACACTGTATAGAAACTCATTTCAAATTCATAGTTGCACACAGCAATCCTGAACAAGTTTACTTAGAAGTAAGTCCAATAGCATACAGTGTGACTTACGCTTTACCAAGCGTGTTCAGGACTGAAGCCTGAACTCCCTGTCTCATACAACCAAGCTCTGTCTCCCTCTTCACATGTATATTATGTACATACACACCCACACCCACTCACTCCACCCTACACACATACAACCAGCCTGCAAGTGTTTAAAGACTTAGCAAAAGCAAAGATTGATAAAGTTATTTCCTGTGATCATGCTGACTGTGGCAATGATGACTGGGGATTCTAGTATTTGTAGTTCAAATTTTTTCCCTATGCTCTGAGCAAGACTGGTGGCATACCACTCTATTAGATGCTGTCTTCTCAACTCTTTGAGGCTGTTCAATGACCTGAAGGGACCCTTTATGCTAGTTAATGGAAGCCCCAGCTTTGTTCCTACCAGGACAGACCATATCAGTAATTCCATAATTACAAGCTTGATGATAAACATTAAGTTGCAACCTTGTACATACCTATTTAGAAGTAATCCCATTGAGATCTATGGAACTTATTCCCAAACACCCATAGTAACCTAAAACCAAGCATACTGTGTTAGTGTGTGAGCTAGCTTGTTTAATTGTGCTGTATACTTTCACCTGAATTTAGGACTCTCTTTCTTGTAGCAAATCATATAAATATAAGATTATGACTTGGAGTGTGGAGTAAGTGCCAGCATTAACAGCAGATGAAGTACAACAATCGTATTTCATGGAATATTGTGCTGAGAAATGGGGAGAGGTTAATATTTTCAAAATTAAGTTTAAGCACAGTACTTTACCAATATTACACCAGCTGCTATAAAGAAGAGTTACTTAACTCAGAAACCTGTAGGTTAATTTATTTGTCAAGGTTCATTCGCACACAGTTAAATCCCTCTTTGGCATGTATCTCTAAGCACTTTTGGAGCTGCTTAACTGTTCACAGATTCTTCTATTACATAAGCAACCCTGCTCAAAATTTTATTCTGCTTGCATCTGTTGGGCTGCATATCCAGCATGTTCATCTTCTTCTTCATTTTAAATCCCAAACACTTTGGTTAACCATCTTCCTACTTTGGTACTGGAATTTCGAATACTGTAGTTATTTCATGCATCAACTCTTTATTTAAAATCTACCTTTTTTCTAATAGTTTTGGCTATAATTAGCGATATTCTCTCTCTACCCATACCCTCTAATGTAGAACAATATTAATTTCTGCTGAATCGAAATGTATGTGCAGAAAAGGAAAATCTAGATTGCATCTAGATTGTTCTCTTATTATGATGAGATGAACTCTAAGGACTTGCCACAATTATGTTAATGAAGGGAAGTGCATATGCACCGGATTGGGAGCACTCCCTACTGCATACCCCTTCAGTAGCGTGATTGGGCTGTTGCTGGTCCTGCATGTTCTCTTTCACCCTCATTCTTAACCCCATCTTCCTGCCAAGGGCCTTACACAGTGTGCCTTTTGTTTTTCTGTTTCTGTATGTGCTTGGTTTTTTTTTAATGCAATTCTGAAATTGTACCAATGCAATTTAACAAAAAAAGAAAAATAAGAAAAATTCTTCACCCAATTCTGGACTGCCACAGGATAGTTTATCACACCTGTGTACTAGCACTATATTAGCTAGCACTATATTAGGAGCTTATTGATAAGTTTTCCCCACCAATGGCAAAGTGTAGATTAGCCACGACTGGAAGTAAGGCAGTGACAAGAGGGAGATGGCGTTGTGTGATAGATACTGCCAAAGACACTATTATTAAACTTTTATGGTGGTTTAAAAGCTACATGTAATAAAGTCCTGGGTAGCATTTATGTCTTGCTGATTTCAGAAGGCACAATCCTCTCAAAATTAAGCATTTTAGAGGCCCTTTGAATTCAGTGAGAAGACTGTGTTTTGAATACTCCAACACTGAAACTAACGGGACTTCAATTTTGATTTGGTTTGTTTGATTGGATTGTGTTCAGTGTTGAATATCTTTGACCAAAAATAATGAGACATAAAAAGGCTTTTAAACTTGCCTGGATTGTATGTCTTCTTTTATTACTTTAATAAACTTTTAATTGCTTCGGAACTTTTAGATCAAGTTCTACTCTTTAATGATTATAGGGACTTGAACTGCTTTAGAAATAGCATGATAAAGATGACTGGAGAAAACCAACAGTACAGTGCTTACTAAACACTATAATGTGGTATTAAAAAACAAAATTAATCACAAAGTTTTTAAAAGCAAGGCAAAATACTACAGGGCTATATCTTTACATAAGTATAATTGAAATATATGAGTGCTCTTGGGTGTAAGTGTTTAGGCTCCATTTACTGTCTCAGCCAGGATATTAGCATCATTACAAGCCTGCATTTTTTCAGAAAAATAAGTGAGGCAATAGTAATCATTGCTATTG
Source organism: Sceloporus undulatus (assembly GCF_019175285.1). Lineage (NCBI taxonomy): Eukaryota > Metazoa > Chordata > Lepidosauria > Squamata > Phrynosomatidae > Sceloporus > Sceloporus undulatus. The sequence goes on from NC_056522.1 coordinate 134,188,368, forward strand.
GACAGCTACTATTTATGTATGTATTAATTTTTATTACCCAACACTTCTTCCCAAGAAGGGTTCTTCCCAACCTCAAGATGCCATATATAGTGAATGCTCTGTCTTGCATTTATGTTTAGGTTGAGAGTTAGTACCTAGTCCAAGATTACCCAGTGAGCTTAATGACAGTGGAGATTTGGATGCATTTCTCTCTCTCTCATATATATATTTAATTTATCCTGGTTGTGAATAATACATTTTTCCCTATTAAGACTTTGGTTAGTAGCTTTAATCAAAGTGAAATCAAACTTGGGGTTTTCAATGATTTACTCCTTTTCAGCTTTGTAAAAAAAAATTACTGAAGAGAAAGTAATGTAAAAAGGGGGAAATTAAAGGTTTAATAAGAAAATGTGTCAATCATTGTCTAATATTTAGATGTGAATCAGACTACTAGTTCTATTTTATATAATATTTCTATTACACAGAATGAATCATAACCACCGGGTACTATAAAATTCCTTTTCATTCCTTTTAACAGGGATTTAGACCAAGTCCACGCCATATTAGAAGACGAGTAATACCTCGTCTGGAAGAAACACAGCCCTTAGTAGAAGCACGTCAGCTGAGTGAGCAAGAAACATCTGTTAAGAAAAGAAAAGTCAAGAAAGCCAGCAGAGTCCAGCCAGAATTCTACCATTCTGTTCAAGTCACACCTACTCGAAAGCCAGTAAGTGTTCCTTCTACTCTTAGTACAATGATCTGTACAAATATAACAGAATGCAAAAAAGAAGAAGAAGAAGAAGAAGAAGAAGAAGAAGAAGAAGAAGAAGCAAAAAAGAACTAGAATCATTATGTAATGGTCAAGTGATATAAGAAATCTAAACTTTATCGCATTCCATGGTGAATTCTCTTCCCATTATTGTACTCCTTTCTCTACTTCCTGTTCCTCTAAAAAGGGATGAATGGAGAGGAGACACCAGAAAGGCTGCTTGAGGGAATAACTGGTACACCCTTTTCCTGTAAAATCAACCAACCAATCAGGAGGCAACATAATTATTAGTGACAAGGGGATAGTTACTTTCAGTCCAGTACTGAATGGCAGTATCTCCTTCTTACACTATTAGTTACACTAATAATTGCAGTCTAGCTTTGTAAAGGCATTACTCATGAGAGAGTCTCCTGTCTTGGGAAAGCAGTTTGGTATTCAGAAATGTGTCACATTCATTACCATGGGAAGCCCAATGAATTCTGTGGCACTCTATGGTAAAGTAGGCTATAATCCCTAAAAAATCATGTTATAATAAATTTGTTTGTCTTAAAGGTGTAACAGAACTCTTTATTGTTTTTGCTGCAAACGATTTAGCATGGTTGCTCTTTGGAAATTATTACTATGAAATGTGGTGAAGGCTGCTAGCTTGGGTTGAAGATAGGTTTGTCAATAGCTGTTAGCCATCTTAATCTAAATGGAATCTCCACCTTATAAGACTATATACCTTTTTTACTGGAAGATGGGAACAAAGAGTAGCTTCTATATGCTTTCCTTGAGGATGTCATGTTGGTATCTTTTAGACTACTATGGAAGACTGCATGTTGGATTAGGTGGAACCTTGGTATAATCCAATAAGATAATTCTTTGGTTCTCAGGAGTACTTGTCTTGTTGCTCTTTTAGACATGAATTTAATTTTTATGTGTTTCAGTAGTTGTGTAGACATTGTCCAAATGTATAGCAGGCAGAGCTTGGAAATGTCACAATCATCATATTCTTGTTTGGTGATGACACAAGTGGGGCCTTTTCAATGTTTTTTGATGTACATAGTTACATTTGAAATGTTTTAGTTAGTGTTAGTTTTAACAGGATAGTTTGTTTAGCTGTTTTCTTTAAAAAATGTTTATTACAATCACTGACTATGCTGCCTGGGGAATTCTGGGAGTTCTGGTCCAAAAAGAAACCATTCCAGGCTCTATAGGAAGACGGTAGCCCTCTAAGTAACCATACATAGGCTGATTCTCTTTCTTTTACCTTCTAGGCTTTTGATTACGGTATATTAGGATTCTATTTTAAACATAGTTGTCATGTGCAATTGAATTCCACATGATTGACTTTTGGGTGAAAATAACATGTTTGAGGTGCCCTTATAAATTAGTACTTGTTGGTGGGGGCTAGTAACATATGGAACTGGCTGGTAACATTTTTAGTTTTATCTGCAAGTGTTCTTTTATGCCAGATTTGTTTTTACTTTCCAGCACACAATTGTACATTTATGGATGGCAAATGAAAAACAAACAAACTAAGGGTCTGGGTGATTCAAACTTACAATTTAACAATTAACTTTTCAGTGCCTACCCACATTTTTTGTGGTTTTGCTTTTAACTATGCTTCAAAGGATTCACACAATGTTTTTCTGTTATCACCTAGAAATGATATTATCAAAGAACATATGTCCTCATGAGAAGTAATGAATGCCAGATCTAGTCTAACTGGGCATTTGTAATAGAATACCAATTTTGATATAGAACAGTTGTCAAGATTATTTTTGGTTTTGAAGAGGCTGATCTGTTATTGTTTTTAATGGTCACTGTCTTTGCAAAGCACTTGACATTTTCATAGATTTTTGCATTAAAAAGATACAGTTTTAATTCTTTTACTAAAATCAATACGATATAAAAGTTCCGAAAGTGCCTAACACTTAGTGGTTCACAAACATTCACTCTCAAGATGTTCCTTTATCTGGCCACTACCTTTCTAGTTTTCTGAACTCAGATTATCATAATGTTTCAAATTTTTCTGATATGAGGTGTGCGTTGGCTTGGTGAGTGAGTATATTTTCCTCACAGAATACATTTACACCCAGTTACGTTATGTCTAAAAACCTGATAACAGAATAGTTCTTTCACACCCACCACAACCTTCCTATTTGCATCTGTCAATTTTTTTTTTTTTTTGAGCTTTGCACATTTCTGAAACTGAATACACTTGGGGCTGAGGAAGAAGGGCAGCTGGTGACAGAAATGTGGAAACTGGGAACCTCTATTTCCTTCCACGGATACTTCCACGGATCTTCTAATTGAGCTGGGGCTTTTTAAATGCAAGCAATAATTTTTCAAAAAAGATTATTCCACATTAATTGTACAGTATTTAAATAAACATGAAGAAAATTGAGTTGATCATCCATTGGCTTGTAGCTTCCTAATGGGTACATCAGCACTGTAGAAATAATGCCGTTTGACACCCCTGTGACTGCTACAACTCCATCCTGCAGAATCCTGGGATTTGTATTTTTGTGAGACACCAGCACTATTTGGCAGAGATGACTAAAGACCTTGTAAAACTACAAATCCCGGAATCCTATAGGATGGAGCTACAGCACTTAAAGTGGTGTCTGACTGCATGATTTCTCCAGTGTAGATGCACCCCATGTTTTAGTTCACGGTCTTCATCTATCCTTTCTTGTGGATCCCACGTCTACAGATTATTTACAAACACAGCATGTATGAAATTTTCTTTGTGTTAAAATCTAGTAAAAATGATATTCACTTATTACCATTTTGACTTTATAAAATTTCAGCCAATTATTTAAAAAATGGATAGATAAATAAAAATCATGCAGAAGGATTTGTAGAACAAGCAGTAGTTCACGAGGGAAAGAATAAGAGTATTTTAAATCTGGAGGGGAAGGACTGTCAGGGATGGAAGTGATGGTAAGGTCTGGATTTGATCATGATGTCATCATCATCATCATCATCATCTCAATATTTTTATTATTATTTTAAAGTTTTGTTATGTTTTCTAGTATTCTAAATGCCTCACATGTATTATTTAGTCACAGTCCTTGCATCCAAAGTATTCTTACCTCCCCTCCCATATTGCAGGAGGAGGGATAATGGGTGAAAGAGAATGACTTGTTTAAAGCTATTCAGTGAGTTCAGGGCAGAAGTGGGATTCCAGTTGGGGACTTCCCTTGTAGCTCCAGTCTAGCACAGGGGTGGGGGGGGTGGTGTGAGTGACATTTACACTACATGTGCACAATGGCAGCAGTGTCCTTGAGATGTGGGATGTTAAAAAAGTACAATGTTACATATGTATTAATACATTTGTATCAGTCTGCATATCCCCCAGTCTCTCACTCTTGCATCTTGTTACTCTGTCGCTGCTGGGCTAATCTTGACTCTTTTCCAATTCCCCATCATACACTTTTTATTTTCTAATTTTGACCTATTAAAATGTTCTGTCATTCGGTATCATCTTCTTCATTCTGTTTCCTTCTCTTTTGCTTTCTGTCCCATGTCTTTTTAACATTGTGCCTTTTCCCCTTTCTTCTTCTTTTGCCATGGCGGTGGCAGCAGCGGCTGCTCCTCCTCCTCCTCCCCTCTTCTTTTTCTTCATTTTTCAACATTTCTAATTAAAAACAATAATAATTTATCTCTTCCCAGCAGCCTCTGCTAAATTGAAGAAACCCTGGCCTAGGATACCAAGATCTCTTTTGACTGACTGTTCCTGGTTACTAGAGCTCAAGGAGCAAAGTGTCAGAAGTGCTGAATAAGGAGACTAACAAAAATAAATCTTCTTAAGCAGTTTTTACACACTATAGACAGGGATCACTTGGTTCACAGCTTCCAACATACATCAGGAGTGAAAGGGCATAACAGTGCAAAGGAGCAGACAGGTGTCAATCTTTTGTAGTTTTCAGCTATTTTCAGTGCTTTTAAGATATTTTTCTGTTCTTCTTGGCACATTCCATAAAACTAGCTGATAAGCTGCTGTTAGAGGGAAATGCCCTTGGATGTTGCCAGATGCTTCAAATTGGATTTTTGTTCATGGCAGTTGTGTAACAACCAGTAATTTGTCTGTCTTAAGTTCTCTTAGTTGTCCCAGAAACTGACACTCTAAGGCTATTTTGTGCATAAATCTCTCTACATAGTAGTATGTTTTTTTAAAAATTAAAATAAAAACTAAAAACCTTATACTATGAAGGACATACTAGGGGGGCTAACACAGAGCTTTTGGAAATAAGTTTTTGTCCTTCTGGAGTCATTAACTTTCATCTTACTAATTAAATAAGCCACCCTCCAACTCCTTTTGGCTCAGAAATCATTCCCCTTTTCCAAGACATGATTGTTTTTATTTTTTCCATCCTACTAGGTTGCCTTTCCTCTTCATAGATCCCCTGTGTGCAAATAATTTTTTGATGGGGAGAGGAAACTTAATAAATGCATATTGCTTTCTCAAGAAGTAGCCTTTTTGTTGTTGTGGTATCCTATGTCCCAAGCACAATGTTTTAAGCAGATTATCCCTGTTATAGTGATAATATATAATGGTATGTATGAGTGTGAGATTCAGGTTTAGGTCTATTTAATATTCTGATGGAAGACCACTGAAAATCCAGGATTCTCCAATTAGGTTTAGGAAGGAGTTCTGCCTGAACCTCTGGAACACCATGGCTGTCAGTTAGAATGGGCAATACCAGGCTAGATAGACCAATGGTTCAATAATGCAATATATGGCAGCTTCCTATGCTACCTCTTATACAGACATGCCTAAATATTCTTGTATTTCCTCTGACATTTTCTCCCTAGAGGGCTCACAAGCCATCTTTCTCTGGCCAGCAATAACGAAGACTCAGCTCTTCCTCCCTGGACAATTGCTTTGCTCTCAGGAGGTACACTGGTGAAATGATAAATAGATCTAGACACTTGACCTAATGTTTATTTTCAATCTTAACGCCCTCACTCTTTTTTTAAAAGAAATAAGGATGTACATTTTATTTAAAGAAATGAATTAATAGAATATTAATATTTAACCTGTCAAATTAATATTTAATATTAATATTTAACTTGTTTTAAGAGAAACTGAGGATCAAATATGATGTTATTTTCATCTTAAGGACTTTCATGGCTCTTTTAAAAAAATCAGATGAGGGGTAGATTATGACTGATATGAGGGGAGGAAGACTTTGCCCCACCATGGCCCCAATCTAGTTCACTGCTCCATATGCACTTTAAAAAAAATACTCTTCATGAAAAGGCGAAAGACATGAAAACACCATTTCAAAATTTGTCATGAGTCTCTGTTACATAAACTATTTATGATGCAATCTTATACATGTCTACAGAGAAGTATGGCGACTCCCAAGAATTAATAGGGTTTGCTCTCTTCCCTGGCTTTCTTTAATTTAAAAATATCCACTGAGAAATAAATAATAAAGTTACCAAAAGACCTCTAAACAAATTGCAAATCAGTAGTCAATCAGTTAATATAACAAAATAGTTTGTGTATAAAATTTCAATTTTATATAATATTGTCAGTGTAGTTCATATATTCATACACAGGTAGTTAAAGTAATTAATGTAATTTAAAAAAACAAATTTTTTTAAAAAAATATATTTTTTAGAGGGGAATCTAAAGTAAAACACTTAAATATAAATGTATATTCTGTACAGGGATAGAAATAAAGTTCACTCGTTTGTGTACATATTTGTACTGTATATCCAGTTAATCACTTAAAATTATTTCTATGACATCAAAATGAACTGAGTAAAAAGGAGGCAGAAAAGACTGGGATTAAAAATAATTAACCAAAGGAACAGGTAACTGATTCAGAGTAGATGAACCTTGCTTTTTGAGGCAGAATAATCTCATAGATCAGATGTCTGCATAATTTGGTATAAGTGTGGTGTGCTCCCTTCATACATGAGATTGCCTGTATAGTGGAGGGGATGGACATCCCTCTTTGTGATGAAATGTTCCAGTTTACAAACAAAGCATCAATGTCAATTACACATTGTCAGGTTTTATAATACTTTTTATACTCACTTTATGCAAAGTTAATAATATTAACAACTATAAGATTCTAGTGTTCCTTTGATCAAGACAGTAGTATGTTTGTAAATAGTAGATGCCTTTTCCTGGTTGAAATCAAAGTTTTTTGCTCACTGGTGGAAAATCGCTTTGCATGTAGCAGGCCTAAATTCCAGTCTTCTTAGATGCCCCAGGTAGGGAAGAGAAAGCTTCCTGAATTAGTATCATGAGCCAGAAGGCCAACCTGGCTATCCCTGGATATACTTTACTAAAAACCCTCACCTGGCCCAACTCCCCAAACCTGATGGAAACGTCATTCAGCGTGCCTAATCGCCAGCAGAATGGATCTCCTTCTCCCCTTGCAATTAATGCCTGATAAAGTAGGTTTGGGCAAGGGAAGTTACAATTGTAGCAATAGTGTGAAAATTGTGACTAAATAGTGATCATGAATACCGAACACTTACCTAGATTTACTCATTGTAACTATTCAGTATTCATGATCACTGCTTAATCACAATGAAGGTGAATGATGTGGTGGGGTTAGCCTAGGAGAGATTACTTAGTTAAGTATACTTAAAGTATACTTAACTAGCATATGTAGCATACTGGCTGTGGTCAGTGTAAATAATATTGAGCTAGATGGGCCATGATTTACCTCTTACAAGGCACTATGCTGTGGAAAGAGCATATAGTCAGTGGTAGATCATATGCTTTGCGTGTAGCATGTCCTGTTTATCAGTCCCTGGCATCTTCACCGCTATGATCTTTGGAATAGGAGTATATAAATAAAACAAATTATCATCATCATCTTCTGGTGAGACTAGGGCAGGCCCCTTTTAAACTACAGTATTCAGTCCCAGTCAATGTAGATCAGTGTTGGGGGAGCTCCAGGTATTGTTAGAGCCTAGCTTCCACTATCTTTGATCCTTGACCATGCTGGGTAGGGACGATGGGAACTGGAATCTAACAATACCTGGAGGCCCATGCATCTTCCAACCCTGGTAGACAGTATTGAGATAGAAGGATCAGTGGTCTGACTGAATTGTAAAGCACTTTAGATGCTCCTACAAAGTTGCAGATAACGTTCAGTAGGAGAAACAACAGCATACAAAATGCACACATCCCCTAAGTTCCTACTGTTGTTCTGGTTCTCCATCACACAGTTAACAAAAGTAATTGTCTCAGAGATGTAAAAAAGACTAGGCATTCAATAACAGATGTTTCCTTTTCCTGCACTACTACTTGAAGCAATGAGTAGATAGTATAATATTCTATTGTGTCATGTTAACAGTGTTCCTTCAGACAGGAAAAAGAACTCTTTAAGCTACGATGTTTCTAAATGATTTAACAGATGTAAATACTATATAGGACCCTGATAATAGGAAGACTCATTTCTCCACATTAAAACTTTAAAGCTACTACCATTCAACAACTGGAAAATGCTCTCTGAATTAATTGTGTGTGTGGTAACACAGTTTAAAAGAAAGAACCAGAATTTCATTTAAAGAATAAAACATTAAAAATGAAGCCCAGATGTCGAAAAATCCCTTGCTTGTAACTTGAGTTGTTGATAAGTGAAAATGATGCCACTAAAGGGGTACCAAAAATATTCTTTGTTTGCTGGTACATTTGAATTTTAATCTCTCTCAAGAGCACAACCACTGGATCTACACCTTTTTTTCAATTAAAAAATAATAATTCCTGGCCTATCTATGTGTTCATGTATGCATTTTTACACACACACTGCATCCAAGCCTGATGAGTAGAAAGATGCCTTTGCACATGCAGGGTGCTCCCTTGCCAGTCTCTCCATTCCACTGTATCCTCACCATCATTGCATGCTGTTCTAGAGTGTCTGGCGCAATGCTCCCTGACACATTTTCAGAAGTTTTGTGGGAAGGAAGTGATGTGAAAACATCAGTGCATAAGCTGAAAACTGCACTTCCATAGATCCAGCCCGTAGTCCTGAAGAGTAAAGCAAGAACTGAGAATGACTGGCTTTAGAAAACAAATTGGCAATATTAAACTCATATTTATTTGCATTATAGTGAAAGGTTGTGACTCATTGCTTGATTGCATGGTATGCTGTAAGGAGTTTCCTTGTACTAGGAAATATAACTAACATAGAGAAAGATTATTTATTAACTTCTGAAAACTTGGCTGAGCCCTGGCATGATTTATTATTTTGTCAAAGCAAACCAGCACCACATAATCCAGAACTGGAAAGCAAATCACAGCAATGCTGCTGAGAAGCAATTAGCACAATGATGCCTGGCTTTTGCCCAAATGGACAATTGTTCTACCTGTGTTTTTGTAAATCACAAGGGTTCTCTTGCCAGATTAGTTAAAAAACAAAACAAAAACAAATCTACAATATGGGTATGGACTCCAGAGTCAGAAATATGGCATTATTATTATTGAGAAGAATATGCCATAAGATATTCATGTTATTAAGATAGAAGGCTTGTAATTAGTACCACTATTTTGGGGGAATGTAAAGGTTTAGTCTATAGGCATGAATTCTCAAAATGAAACACAGATAATGTAATTTTGTGCTTAGCATATTGTGAACCAGTGGTCTGTTCTGGATAGGACCACAGACTGGGTAAGTCCTAAGAGCAGGGTTGACTGTACAAGAGATCAGATAAGGGCAATGCAGAGATACAGTCCCAAGGTAATTGAAGGTTGAGCACAATAAGAGTGCAAAAGACATGGAGTCAGACATCAAGGAAAGGGCTTGAAAGGAAAGGTTTAGTAGTAGTATAAGACATTACTTCCAGAAGTGTTCTTTATCCAGAATTGAGATTTAGAAGCCCACGATCTCACAGCTTAGCCCAGGCGTTATCCACAAGCATTGAGGAAGACCATGTTCACAAGGAGGCCTGTATTGCTGAGAGCATGTGTTCACACAAGCAAGTAGTCCTTTGCAAAGCTGCTAGCCATGCCCATATTTTCAGCCAGTGCTACTTTCTCTTTCTGGGATGTGGCCCTGCCTTTCTCTCTGACCAGTGGGGTGAGACCACCTCAACCCTTTCTCCCAGGGCCTAAGTTTGGTTAGAGTGGTACAGTATGGGTTTTTTTGTGTGGCATGTGGTCCAGAAAGACGTACAGTAGTTCATCTTTGGAGGATGATCCCTCCAGTGGGAATGTTGTTCAGAGTCATACTCTGTTATAAATCTCATGACTTTCACTGAGTGTTCTGTGTAAAATGGTGAAAAGGGGATAACTCCATGAATGCCATTCTGTATTATATATATAGTATGACAGGATACAAATTAATAAGCACAATGAATATTTTCCAACAAACTAAGCTTGGGTATAACTCCAAGGAACATGCCAGTCTTCTGTGAAAGCAATGTGAAGGACATGCAGTACCTTTTATCATTTAGAAAAAGCAGCTATTACAGATGTGTTTGTAACAAAGATATAGTAAACTCAGAACGCCACTCTATATGTCATTAGTTTTTCTGGCCCCATATTGCCCACATTTGACTAGAAATGGCATTCCAGGGTTTCATGTAGGATAGTTTTCTGAGCTAGACCTAGAAATGCTAGAGACTGAACTTGAGACCCTCTGTTCGTACTTAAATGGTGGCGTATACATAAGAGATATTTGCCTAAACATTTGGACAGATATGTCTAGTTACATTTTGTGAAAATGTAGGCCCTCATCTTTCCATTTAATATGTGAAACATTCCTGAAATATATGAAGAGCAAGAATAGGAAGTCTTCTAACCTTTTACAAACCCTGTCGGCAGTGATGCTGGTTTTAGTAGTAGAAACCTCTGCAGTAGAACTCTGGAATCCAACTCTGGAATCCACAGGAGGGACATAAGGGAAATGTTTCTCATTATCATCTGAACAGGGACAAATCTAAAATTACCTCAGTACACTATAGTTTCTGGTCTTTCTTTGGTAGCCTGGCAGTGTAGTTTTTTTAATCTTTTCAGCATCACATTTTAAATCAAATTAACTACATGCTGAGGACTCTCTCCCTCCCTTTTTAAAAGAGACTATTAAAAAACTGTGGCCAGTTACAGACCGGCACTTGGGACGTCCGCAGGATGTCCCATTTTAAAAAAGGGGCGTCTCTTCTAGACGCCCCTGGGTCTAATACAGACTCTGTCTGTACAATATGGCGCCGGCTGTTCCACACGGCCGGCGCCATCTTTACGTATCGGACGCATAGCGTCAGAGCGTGTCACGGCGCCTATGATGTTGTGAATGCGCCAGCGGCGCCTCGCGATGTCATAGAGGCGCCGCAAGAAGGAGCTCCATTTTGGAGCTCCTTTTTTGCTCCACGCGGGAGCCGCACGGTGTGGCTGCTGCGGCTCCCGCACGGAGCAAGCGGCGGCGGCAGACCGCCTCAAAGTGGCGGTCTATAACCCGCCATAGTTATATTTCACCAGAACATATGTTTGGCTCTGTCTGTGCCAATGTGACCTTTATAGGACATATGGAGTAGAATCCTGAGATATTCATGTATTTAATTTAAGTACTTAGATTTTTGCAGAATTAGAAAGAACTGCCAAAATTGCGAGAACATAAGAAGATCCTGGCTGGATCAAAACATAGTCCTGATATAGTTTAGCATCCTGCTTCCCATAGTGTCCAGCCAAATGTTGATAGAAAGCCCACAAGAAGGATATAATGGTAGTGGCCCACTAGTGCAGTTGTTCCCCAGCAACTGATATTCCGAAATATGCGCTCTCTGATCTTAAAGGAAATTTATAGCTATTATGACATTTATAGCCTTATTTTCCATTAATCTGTGTAAATCCCTTTCACAATAATTTAACTTGGTGGTCATCACTACTTCCAGTTATAGAAAATATCCTAACGTAATTACATATGGCATGAATAAATCCTTCTGTTGATCTCTCAGGCTGCTGCCACACTGCAGAATTAATGCAGTTTGATTCCGTTTTAACTGTCATGGCTCTGTCCTATGGAATCCTGGGATTTGTAATTTGTTGTGGCACCAGAGCTCCTTGATAGAGAAGGCTAAATATCTAATAATAAATAATAAATAATAAAATATTTATTTCTATACCGCTTTTCCTGGGAGATCAAAGCGGTTTACAAGTTCAAAGGGAATATACATTTTAAACATGTTACAATATAATATACAGCCAAGAAT
>NC_056522.1:134200294-134296776 GCF_019175285.1 Sceloporus undulatus
ACTGTCTCTTCAGGCTAGCCTGTTCTCTCCCTCACAGGCCCAAGGATGACAGTTACGGAGGGAGGGCACTGTCTCTTCAGGCTAGCCTGTTCTCTCCCTCACAGGCCCAAGGATGACAGTTACAAAACTGCAAATCCCAGAATTCCATAGATTTGAACCATGGCAGTTAAAGTAGTGTCAAACTGTATTAATTCTGCAGTACAGATACAGCCCCATTCCCCATTTACCTTTGCAGATTCAGGAAGCTGGAAGAGATCTCAAGGACCATTTACTCCCAGCTTCCACAGCTAAAGCATCTAGAATATACTATCCAAACCCTGCTTTAAAAACTCCAAAGGAAAGGGACCCCACCACCTTCCAAACAATACTTCTGATCAGGAAGTTCTTCCTTAGGTTTTGTCACTGGATTACCTGGGTACTAATACCATGAAAGGAAAAGAGAGACTATTTCCAGAGTGTGAAAATTTTCACAGTGTATCTCCCATATACACATTTTTTTCCTGAATCAAATAAAACATTAAACATTGTCACCTTTCTTCTTAAGAGTTTCTCCAGACGCCTGATTATTTAGTTGTTATTTTCTGCATCTTTCCCAGCTCTGTAATTTCTGGTTTGAGATATGGCAGCCAGCCAGAAAGTACTTCATTTACTGTCTGAAAATAAAAGCAGACCATGTTTGTATACGTGTCTGTGAGAGAGACACAGAGAGAAAGAGAGAGATTGAGAGAGGGGGGAGAGCAAGTGGGTGGATGGATGTACAGGCACATGTATCCCTAATCAATCATTGTTAAAAAGAGAAGGCAGAACTAGTTGTGAAACAACAGCCGGGGGACATTTTAAGAATATTTAGGCAAAGTGTAATGCATGATATACCATATTTACACCTTTATGGATGACATATTAATTCTATTACTGTAATATGAAAAGAAAAATTGTAATGGGCTGCAGAATGTGCCAGCTATGTGCAGAATGTTGCAGTGAATAAATATTAACTGGAAAAGGCTTTCTGCTCCTTAAGAGCTTTAAAAATGTTAATTTTTTTTTAATTCTGTTCAGCTTGCCAGCCAAGAGAGGATGTTGTCTGTACTAAAGAATAAATAGCTGAGGTCAGGCATATCCAGCAGAGGGAAGTGGTACACAAGCTATTGCAATATGCTGCTAGGTAGGGTTGTTCAGCTACCGTGCTTCATGGCTTTCTTTAATCTTTTCATGTATTCTTCCTGTCTAAATGATTTATTGCCGAGTCTAAAAATAAGCCCTGTGGTGCCATGATCAAAGCTGTGATGCTATCTTTATTTTGCCTTGAAGTGATGAAAAAATTAAAATAATATGATTATGGAAAAGAAATGAATATATTAGAGGAGTAGAAGAAATATGTAATGTTTCAATTTGAGATCTTAAAATTCAAAAATTGACATAAGCAAAACAATAAAAATAAAATAAATACTGAACCAAATGAAAATCCTTAGCCAATTTGACTGCTAAGGCAAAAATAAATAGGCAGAACTCAATAATTACAAAAAAATGCATATTAGAACATATATCAATTAGAACATACCTACACAGACATATTCAATATTTTTAAAGAGCCATGTGTGTTTGTGCGTGCGTGTGTGTTTCTATAATACAGTATTAATCAAGTCACATAAGAAAATCTGCACATATATTTTAAAAGCTTAGAATTTTATATAATAAACTTGATAATCTAAACATACCAGAGAATTTGCCACAATCATCCCTCCATTATTAATAGCTTCTAAAAGTAGTAAGAGATCTAAGAATAGTTGGGATCCTCCTGTGCTGAGTTCTTCCATTTTTTTCATTTCAGAAGGAATGAGTAGAAGCTCTTGAGTCTTTTAAGGAATATCAGTCTACTTCATTAATCACATTTCATTGAACCATCTCAGTATAGCCTGGCCAACATAGCCTACCCTCCCTTTCTTTCTCTAGGCCAGTTTTCTTCTGTTTTTGGGTATGAGCCACAAAAGTAAATCTCTTTAAATTTTAAATATAGAACAACTGTATTGGGTCACTATACGGCAGTTACTACTACCATCAGCAAAATAATTTTATTTATTTCAAACACTGATGTCGAATGTTTCTTCCATAATGGGTTATCAAAGCAGCTTCCAAACAATACAGTCTCATAAAACCATTGCTAACAAAACAGTTGACATCACTAGGGAGCACTATCATTCATCAAAAACCTGACCAAACAAAAGTATCTGTCATCTAAAGGCCAAAAATGAGAAGATGCTAAACTAAACAAGGATTTCCAGGAACCCTTTTCTTTAATTGGGATATCACTACAGAAAAGGCTGTACCCCAGGTAACCACCAACCTGACCTTCAAAATGGAGATACCCAGGTTATGGTCTCTGCTAATAGGCAAGAAGATGGTTCTTTAGGGTAAATATGGGAGAAGGTGGTACTTTAGTGTAAGTGTATAGTCTGGGAGAAATTTTCCTTTAGGGTAACAGTATAATTTATCTAAAATTAACAAAACAGCGATACCTATATTGGACCAACCAAAATGCACATAATACATGTTACAAGCTTTTGAAGGTTCACTGGCTCCTTCATCAGGCAAATATGTTAAAAATCATACAAGAGGGGAAAAATTAAAGACAATGTTAGTCGCAAGCCTGCATTTTGTCAAGATGTGGCTGTTCTTAGTGTTATTGGAAGGACGTTTGCCCAGGCAGGATCCTGTTCTCCCTGGCCATGGGGGTACTTCGAAAAATAAAAAAATAAAGTTCTATTATCAAGACAAAAAGAGATGCTCTTCTTGAGACTCTGGTATGCTTTTTGGATGTAAGGTACTGCTTTTTAGCTGCATTGGGGAAACCTAAAGAGGTCCAGTGGACTGGGACCTGATTATTTAAGGTTTCTGTCTCCAACAAAAGTAAAACATTTTTTAAAAAATGTACTACATTTGGCAAAAAAAATTAGATTGCGTTTTACCAAATCAGTACCTTAAAAAGTGTTTCCTGATGCAAAGACATGGAGAACTTATTTAGAAATGGAGTGCTCTCTGCCTAACAAAGGAGCTTGTAGCTTCATAAAAGAGGCAACTTGCATCTCTTCTTTTTGGAGGGAGGACTAACGTCTTAATTTCCCCCCTCTTCTCTATGATTTTTAACATCTTTGCCTGAAGAATAAGCTGCTGGAACTTCAAAAGCTTGCAAAATGTATCTTGTGCCTTTTGATTGTTCCAGTAATGGTATCACTATTTTGTGGATTTTGGATGTTAAAATACAATAACATATATTTTATAACTAATGGCCAGCGCTACTACCCCTGGATATGTTTTCTGTACAATTTATAGCACTTTCACTTTATTTTACAGTGGTACTATAGTCTTTCTATTGTGTTTTCCTATTACATCACTTTTATCCAGCCCAGAGTTAGGGCATCTAGACAAACATGAACCTCATTTCCTCTCTTTTGTTTGAAATTAGCCATTGTTTTCCCATTAAAAAAACAGTGGTGAATTACAATACTGATAGACATATGGCATTACTGCAGTAAAGATAGCCTTGTAATAGAAGAGAAGCCTATTCATCTCCTTAAAATAACAAGAGTAATTTAAAGGGGCAGAAACTAGTGATGACTAGTGTGGAAATATTTATCCCTCTTTTAAAAAAAATATTAAGATGTCCAAATGCCAATGCATTAAAAAAACCAACAACTTTGGACTTTGCACTTATAGAAGCAGTTGAAAACTTTGTGGGCTGAGAGGACTTGGTCTCAACTGCTTGTCCATGTCAAAGTGGAGTTTAAAATTGAAAAACAAAAATTAAGGAATTGAGTAAAGCAGGGGTAGGAATTGCACCCCCAACCCAGAATGCATTTGGCCCATAGGGATGCTTCTGTTAGTCCCACAGGTCCCTAGACCTCCCTAACATCCACCTATTTTTTTAAAAAACCAGGCCACCTCCAAAAAAACTAATTGCACCTTGCTCCAGGAGACTCCTGTTCTGCATTCAAATATTCTTTTGAAGCAGACCACACCCAAGAAAACACCAAAACATGCAAAAATATAACCCAGAAGTGACTGGCACATTCCTCTGTTAGAGGAAAAGAACGTGGTGAAAGAATTACTGCTCATCTATGTATGAAAGGGAAGAGGCAGTTGCCATATGCTTATTAGGTGCAAAAAGCCTTTAAAATGACCTGTATATGATGACTTTCATATTAGTACTGCTGTGATGTACTGTCTGAGGTGCCTGAGAGATGAAGATGAAAAGCTCTAAAGGGCCAAGGGGCAACCTTGTGGCATAGCATTGATTGGGAATTGTGTGGCCCTCCAGAAAGCCAATGTGGTGTACTGGTTTGGGACTAGGACTCTGGAGAGCAGAGTTCAAATCCCATCTCAGCCATGTAAATCCACTGGGCAACCTTGGGCAAGTCACAATCTCTCAGCCTCAGAGTATGGCACTGGCAACCCCCCCCCCCCCCCAAAGAAACTTGCCAGAAAACCCCATGAAATAGGTTAGGACTTGAAGGCATACAACAACAAACCAGAGGCAGCCCCTGGTCAGCGCTGCCAGTAGTGAGTAACACTGGGGATTGCAGTACCACAACTTCTACAGGATTCCCAATTTTGGATGTGGAAAGAGAGGAGCTCTGCATGTTATCAAGGCAGCAAGACAGAACTGGTGCCACACTCCAAAGCCTATTTGAGAAGGTTCTCCACGTGACAAAGAAGAACCGCCAGTGGCATGCTGGTCCCATCTAACACATTATAGTTCAGAGAATTTATATTGTAAACCATACAGGATAGAAGAAAGAAAACAGATGAGGGTCATAATAACAACGGGTCAAAAACAGTGCTCTCAAAGCCTGTCCTTTCTGGGCTGCTGGGGCTGAGATGACACAGCACAGAGAGGCGAGAGCAGTATCCCAACCAAGCAAGAGCAGCCATTCTTAGGTTGCATCTGCATTGCAGAAATAATCCAGTTTGATACCACTTTTAATGGGCATGGCTCATGTTATGGAATCCCAGCAGCGCAGTTTGTTGTTCTGTCTTGCTGCCTTGATAACAGGCAGAGCTCCTCTCTTGCTTCTCTTTCTGCATTCAAATTTGTCAAACACGCAGCTGTTGTGGGACTGCAATCCCCAGCCCGTTACTCAGAGCTTTGCTCTGGTGCCACAAAGTACAGTGTCCTGAATCCCATAGCATGGAGGCATGCCTCATTAAAGTGATGTTGAACCAGATTATCTCTGCAGTGTGGATGCAGTCAGGTGGGCTGAAAGCCTTTGTCAGGAAAGGCAGAGGTCCAAGAGGCGCACTGATGGGCACCCCTTCCCATCCTCCCTTGTTTCCATTTCCCCCACCTCCCTTTCTTAGTGGCCTGGGGCAGGGTGCTCAGCTGTCCTCTTTTTCCAGGACACATCCTACATTTTAGCTTTCTGCCCAGGAGGACTTTCAAAATCTCCTCCATTTGAAGCAGGACTAAGAAGCTTGGGTTTATATTTGTACTGTTTTTTTTAATGGGCCAGAGGATTGATTCTGTTTCACCAGGGTGACCAGACATCCTCCTTTATTTTCCAGGACCTGTCCTCTATTTCAAGCCTTCTCTCCAGGAGGGATTCCAAAACAGCCTCTATTTGGAGCAGCAGGACTAAAAAGCATGATTTTGTTTTGAGCTTTGGTCAGGCCCTCCATTTTTTCTGGATTGCCTTCCATTTTACGGTGCCTAGTCCTCCTTTGTGTGAGGAGGACATTTGGCCACTCTGGGCCTGAGGGGGGGGGGGAATCCCTTGTTTTCCATGTGGGGCTGAAGAAGGAGAGGAGGAAGAGGTCCCCCTTGCCTTTGTTGCCTGAGCTGCTGCATCAGGGCTTGTTTACCTTCCTGTCAGCTGAAGCAGGAACAGCATCAGCACCTGCTGGGAGGCAGCTAGAAAGCCTCTGGCCAGCCCTCCTTCCCTTCATCACTCCCCCCATCTCTTTGGACAGCATCATAAACCCCAGCTACCTTTCCTCTCGCCTGTGCCAGACACCCTTTGTGCCAGAAGGCGGGACGGCACCCTGCCTCCCAAAGCCAGAGGACCACTGGGCCCAAGTTCAGCCTCCAGAAAGGAAGGGAAAGGGGAGGTGCCTCCCAAAAAGAGAGACAGAGACTTACCAGGGTGTGGTTTCGGACATGCAATAATAGCGAAGCCCCAGCAGCATCAGCAGCATCCTGGACCTGTGGTGGGGACTGGCTTCTCTTCTCCCTCCTCTTCCCCATCCTTATTAATGATTGAACCAGCAGCCTAGAGATGGAACATCTTTTCCTTTGGCCTGGCGGGGGAGCCAAATGCTATTGATTGCTAGCCGGCAAGCTTGTCTCCCCCCCCCCCCCCCCATCCTCTCTTTCTTTAATGCATCACTTTCCTGCTCTGCTTCCCTCCCACCCGCCACCGCCACCACTGCTTTCCCCTTCTGCTTTGATTGTCGGGCAACTCCAGAGGATCCTTGTTTGCTGATGGCTAGAAGGCCAGGCCACCTCATCCTCTCACAAATGCATTTTCACTAAGCTACCTTCCCTCCTCCTGCTTCTCTTCCTCCTCTTCTCTCTGTCTCTCCAGCATTGCTGGCTGTGGAATTTAACTCAGGAGCAACAGCATACAAACAGCGATGGTGAGCAATCTATTTTCTATAAAAAGAAATAAATGGATATCTTCTAGCCTATGGTAGTTCAGGGCGGGTAGCTTCGTTCAATCCATTTGGGATCGGTTTTCCTAGAGGGTGATCAAAACATCAAAAGTACATGCTTATTGTGAGGAGATGCTAGTTTCTATGCTGGCTTCAGCTTTTTAAAAAAATATTGTCATTATTATTATTACATCTCTCTCCTTTTCTCTTCCTCAGAGTTCGGGGAACACTTCCTACAGATGTTCCATGTCATCCTCTGTGGATTTCTCAGACGACGATGAGGATTTCAGCCAGAAATCTGGTTCCTTGTCTCCGGCTCCTGGAGACACCCTGCCTTGGAACCTTCCTAAACATGAGCGATCCAAGAGGAAGATTCAGGGAGGATCAATATTGGATCCAGCCGAGAGAGCTGTACTCAGGATAGCCGGTAAGACCAGGGATGCATGAAAAGGATGGGTGAGGAAGGTCAGGTGGCTGGGAAATTGGAGTAACTGGACCCACGTGTGGGTATTATTGTGTACTTGTGTGATAAAAAGAGGAGTGCAGATTGAGAGCCAGGTTGACTGCTTCTGTAATGCTATGGTTTCTACTCTGAGGGAACCCTTGCAGAATGTATATGGGAGTTACTCTCTGGTCAGTGCTTACAAAATTTGCAAGCTCATTGTTACTGTGGAGTGGGGGAAGAACCACACACAGTCCTCCAAGACTGGCTTTCTCTGGGTGGGTGACTAAGCTCTTTGGCCATGATTTCCGGCTCAGTGGATTATTACCTTTGGCATGGGGAGGGGAGTGAGACTCAGCTGCAATAAGAGCAAGTGCTTGCATTAAACCTTCGCAGGAGGGTCTCCCGAGGAGTGGTGAAGGAGGATGACTTTGTCCCATTTCCCTGGCACTCAGGGTGTGCAGTTTGCATCCAGGGTGGCCAGATGTCAAGGGAGGACAAGGCACCACAATACATAGGATATTCAATAAAAATGTAGGATGTGCCAAAATAAAAGCTGAAATTTCTCCTGGATAGAAGGTTGAAATGGAGGACTTGGCTTGGAAAAGGAGGACATCTGGTCACCATGCTCTGCCTCACTCCCTGAGAAGTAAAGCCCTTGAGGGCAGGACGGTTTACTTTGGAGGAAAAGTACATGGCGATACACAGTTGCCCCGGTCCATTGCATGTTGAAGGGCTGTGGATTTGTTCAGAAGGAGTGGAGTGTTGTATGGCCCTTGAGTTGATTCTCTGAGCTGGCCTGGCTGTGTTAGACTTTTCCTGCGTATGTTTGTGTACTCTGGAAACCAGCTGGGGCCAAGCCACTGGAGAGGCGCTGTCCTTTCTTTCTTTCTTTCTTTCCGCTCCTCTCCCCTGAACAATATAGGAAAGAGGCCCTACTGGGCGTCAAAAGAACTGGCTGCTGATCGCCATTGGTTTTGAAATAGGTCACAGAGCTTGCTGGGCCAACCCAGCTGCAAACTGAGAAGGCAGAGTAACTTGACTGCTAACTGCAAAACCTGGGTGTTGGGTCAGACTTATTCGGAGGAGAGAGGGAAGGAGATGCCTGTTTATGCTGTTTTGATTTTGTTTGAAAATTCCTACTGTAAAGTTTTAAAAATGTTTTATCTTGTGAGCCCCTTTGGGTCCCTTTCTGGGAGCAAGGCGGCATGAAAATGAAACCAGTCCATCAATCAAATAAAATATTTCACACCAGGGAAATGGACTTTGCAGCACTTGGGGGACAAAGGAGCAGTCAGACTAGTTCCCTTTATGAAAAACACAGACTCATGGAAAATAGGAAGGTGGGACTTGGGGAGGAAAGCTGGAACAGACCCAAGTTGTGCTGTCCTGAGTGGAGCTTCATGGGTGTGCTGACTTGGGAAAGGCACTTTGCACATGCTCAGGGGCATCCTCATCCTTCTAGGGCTCAGATTTGGAAACAGATTCCAGAACTTCTGCAGCTGGAAAGGAAAATAGAAAGGTGTGATGCAGGCAAACAGGCAGGCAAGGGTTGGGAATCTGGAAGAATATCTTGAATGAGGGTGGGAGGGCAGGTTCTGCCTGAAAGGTGACCAGATGTCCTAACAGCAAAGGAGGACAAGGCACCACAAAATGGGGGACATAAAAGAAAAAATGGAGGCCAAAGCTAAGGACACTCATATAAATGTAAACCCATGTTTCTTAGCCCTGCTCCAAATGGAGGGCATTTTGGAATCTCTCTTGGAGAAGGCTTGAAATGGAAGACAGGTCCTGGGGGGAAAGGAGGATGCCTAGACACCCTGTCTGCCTGGCCCTTTGGGACCCACTGCAAGCACCCTTGGAAAATAGATTTGGAAACGGTCTCTGTTCATTTTCCCGGCCTCTCCATGAGATCCTGGGTATTGCTGGAGGAATGGAGGGACTAGGAGAGGGTGAGGCGCCCACCCAGGCCCACTTTGCCTTTGATGGTGGTTGCACTGGGTTTTCAACCCCCCTCCCCTTCTGTATTTGTGGTGGGGAACCTGCT
Organism: Sceloporus undulatus; assembly: GCF_019175285.1. Classification (NCBI taxonomy): domain Eukaryota; kingdom Metazoa; phylum Chordata; class Lepidosauria; order Squamata; family Phrynosomatidae; genus Sceloporus; species Sceloporus undulatus. The sequence goes on from NC_056522.1 coordinate 134,209,426, forward strand.
TCAACTTGGAGACAGGAGAGGAAGGGCAGGGTGGCCAGGGAAATGAGCCCAGGAGGCACAGTAGTTAAATGCCTGTACTACAGCCACTCACTCACAAACCACAAGGTTGTGAGTTTGATCCAGCCAGGGGCTCAGGGATGACTCAGGCTTGCATCCTTCAGAGGTTGCTAAAATGAATATCCCACTTGTTGAGGGCAGTTAGCTTACATGTATACGGCTTAGAGAGGGCTCAGTGCGGTATGAAGCGGTATATAAATGCGAAGCTGCTGTTACTATTTCATCCTCCAATTCAAGCCATCTCCCCAGGAGGGATTCCCAAATGTCCTGCATTTGGCAAGTGACTAAGAAGCATGGATTTACATTTATATTGAGGCCGAAGGGTTGTGGTTCTATTTTGCCGGTGTGTGTGTGTGTGTGTGTGTCCTCCTTTCCCATGACCTGTCCTCCATTTACAGCTTTCTCTCTAGGAGGGATTTCAAAGGATCCTCCATTTGGAGCAGGGATAATATATATATATAATGTATATTTTATGTATATTATGTTGTGTTTATGTATATTATATGTATATTATGTTTATAATATATGTATATTTTATAATATATATATGTGTGTGTGTGTGTGTGTGTATAACATATGTATATTTTGGTGGTCTATGGCTGTAATAAAGGTTGTATTTATAATGCTTTTTAAAAGGGGTCCAGAGGATTGTGGTTCTGTTTACTCTAAAGGTGGCCAGGCATCCTCCTCCCCAAGGACCTGTCCTCCATTTCAAGCCTTCTCTCCAGGAGGAATCCCAAACGGTCCTCCATGTGGAGAGTTATCTTAGAAGCATGGGTTTATATATGTATATTATGTGCTGGTCTATGACAGTGATAAATATTTTATTCTGTTCTGTAATTATATAAAGTGTTTTTTTAAAAACAGGCCAGAGGGCTGGTTCTGTTTTGCCAGGCATTCTTTCCCAAGACCTGTCCTCCATTTCAAGCCTTCTCTCCAGGAGGGATTCCAAAACGTCCTCCATTTGGAGCATCACTAAGAAACATGGATTTATCCTTATATTAGAGTGTTTTTTGTTTTTTAGCTTTCCTTTGGCCATGTCCTCCATCATTTTTTAGCCTCTCTCTCTCTCTCTCTCTCCCTGGAAGGCATATAAATAAAAATGTATTATTATTATTATTATTATTATTATTAGAGAAGGCTGTCTCCATTAAGTTGGCCTCCATCCATCGTGCAGTGCCTGGTCCTCCATTGTTATGGGGGCGGCATCCATTCCTTGCCTTTGGGGAAAAAGAGCAAAAGGGCTTGCGCTGGTTGGTGATGCTGCTACAAAAGGAGGCGGGAAAAAAGGGCAAGCGTTCCAAACAAGCGCGCCCCCGCGAGACAGAGACAGACAGAGCTGAGCCCGGGTCCCTCTGGCGCGCGCGCGTCTGTGTATGTGGGTGCGCGCGCGCGGCTGCAGGGACATAAGGACCGGGCCTGTCTGAGGGAAGGCGGAGGGCGCATGCGCGGTTGTCCTTTCTGTTGCCTGCGTTGTGTGAGACAGGCGGCGACACCTGCAGCAGCAGCAGCAGAGCTTTGGCTCTTGGCCCTTTCCCTTGCTGTGCTTGCTGTTTGGTTGTTTACTTGATGCTGTTGTTGCTAGTCATTTTTGACACCCTAAGACGAACTTAATGGAGCCAGCCTTCTCTAATAATAATAATAATAATAATAATAATAATAATAATAATAATAATATTTTATTTATATGCTGCCTCTCCACCAGGGATCAAGATGGCTTACAAAACAAAAAAAAAACTACATAAATAAAATAAAATAAATCTGTAATAATAGTAATACAGTAATAACAACAATACATGTTTATTTATATGCTGCCTCTCCACCAGGGATCAAGGCAGCTTACAAAACAAAAAAAAAATCAAATAGCTACATAAATAAAACAAAATAAATAAAATTGATACATTACAAAATAACCCCATAAATATCCCCTTCCTCCCTCTCTTAAACAAATAAAATCCCCGCATACTAAAATAAGCACAATTTAAAACATTCCCATAATGGTTAAAATATCCTTATCATCATCAAAGGTGGGAAGAGACAGGAGGAATATTCAGTATATCGATCCATTCCGTTCTGTAGTGGTTGGAGTGCTGGACTGGGGTTCGAATCCATTCCCCACTCGGCCTTGACCAGATCACACTCTCTCAGCCTCCTCAGGGGAAGGCAGAAGTATAAATCTCCTCTGAAGAAACATGGCCAAGGAGAGCCCCGAGATAGGGTCACCTTAAGTCAGAACTAACGACTTGAAGGGACATAACAAAAACAAGGCGGGCCTTTTGTGTGTGTGTGTGTGTGTGTGTGTGTGTGTGTGTGGTGGAATATAGCCAGGGAGGATATTTAGCCAACCCACCTTAGTTTGAAATCAAGCCCCCTAAGCTTCTGCTTGGGCGAGTCACACTCTCTCAGCCTCCTCAGGGGAAGGCAGTGGTAAATCCCCTCTGAACAAAACTTGCCAAGGAAACCCCATGACAGGTTCGCTGTGGGGGACTTGAAGGCACACGACATGCAACAACACCAGGGACTCTCCTTGGCCAGTCTTGTTCACTGAGGCTGAGAGAATGTGACTTGCCTGAGACCACCCCCAATGGGTTTATCATGGCCGAGCAGGGATTCAAACCCTGTTCTCCAGAGTCATAGGAGTTTATCACACTGGGGCTGATTTTGGCATTAAAGAGAGATTAAAGTGCATATAAAGCATCCCACAAATGAAGCAAAAATGATGAGTAATTGCGTGAATGATCATCACACGCAATTGCGTAAATAAAGTGATATTAGAAATGCATTGTCACGGAAATCCTGAAAGTAAAAAGATGTGCGTTGATGCTTCTTTGTGATCACTTTAATGGCCGGTTTTGTGTGATGTTGTATGAAATTGTTTTGCGTAATTACGTGAAGTTTCCGGCATATTCACGGATTAAAGTCCCGATCTCCTTCATGTGATAAACTTGATAGGCCAACACTCAGACCACTGTGGCAGGCTGATTTTCATAGCAAAGTATGGTATGACATCATCCAAAATCCACATGACAGTGATACCTTTATTGGGCCAGCCAAAATGTGCACGTGCACGCGCGCACACACACACACACACATATCAGGATGAGAGATAGAAGAGGGATGTCTGTATGCTCTCATCCCTCCCTTCTTCTTCTTCAGTGGTGTCTGAATAGGGCTGTCTGGCTTGACGGAAAGCACTGCCGGTGGCGAAGGCCTAGACACGAGAGCGACAACACCCACAGCCCTCTCCCCAGTTATAAAAGGACAGCATAGGAGAGGCAGGAGTGTGTGTGTGTGAATATAACCAGGGAGTATATTTAATCAACCCGCCAGAGCCAGTTTGAAAAGTGAGCCCTCCAAACTCCCATGGAAACCCACGGGTGACTTTAGGTGAGACGTCACACTCTCTCAGCCTCAGAATGGCAAGAAGAAAACCTCTGAAGAAACCTTGCCAAGGAAACCCCACAACAGGTTCTCCACCTTAGGGTTGCCATAAGTAAAAAATGACTTGGAGGCACACAACACAATTGTGTGTGTGTGTGAGCGTGTGTAATGTATGTGTGTGGGAGAGCGCCGGAATGATGGGGTTTGAGTGGCTAAGGCCCATTTCCCAGCTCGGCCATGAAATCCACTGGGGTGACCTGGGGCAAGTCACACTCTCTCAGCCTCAGAGGATAACAGTGGCAAACTCCCTCTGAACAAATCTTACCAAGGAAACTGCATGTTACGTTCACCACCTTAGGGTTGCCCTAAGTCAGAAAGGATTTGAAGGCACACAGCAGCAACAGCAACAGCAACAACCAAACAACAGGGCTTCCAGAGCGGGGCAGCCCCCTTGAGTCTCTTAGCAGCCAAAACCATGATAATAAAGGGGAGACCTGGCACCATCTTCAAGGTGGGTACAGAGATTGTGGCATAATAGTGCTTAGATGGACTAGCATCTTTTTGTTCTGTTTGTCCAGAAGGGAGCCTCCACACACACACCACCAGCCTTGTACCTTGGACATAACCAGGTGCAAAGGCATGAGGGGCAGATGGCGCTGGGTCCCTTGTTAGAGTGAAGAGGGGCAGGAGCAGCTGTTTAAAGCAGAGGAAAGGCAGGAGGAAGGGAAGGAGGGTCGTAAAAGGCTCCCTGCTGGGGCTGTTGTGCTGAAAACAAGGGACCACACATGAGAGGAAGAAGTAGAAGGCAAGCTGACCCAGCAGGATGACACAGCAGTCCAACCAGGGGCAGATGGGGCACCGGTGCAACACAGGATGGCAAGGGCATAACAGGATGGGCAGAGGGAGAGAGAAGACAGGGCTGTTTTTGGAAGGCTCAGACTTGTTGCTATGTACTTTCAAGTCTTTTCTGACATACATTTTGGGGATGTTATGCTAATATTCCTCAAGGGACTTAGAAGGAGAATGCAAGAATCTCCCTTTCCATCTGAACCCTTGCAGTGGCCACAGCCTTAGTGTGGTTTTTGAAAGGGAACCCAGCAGGCAGGCCACATAGGTGATTTGCAGTGCAACCCAGTCCGTGTTGATCCAGGCTGCATCTGTACTGCAGAAATAATACAGTAATCCAGGTTGACACCACTTTAACTGTCATGGCTCAGTGCAATGGGATTGTAGTTTGTTGTGGCCCCAGAGCTGTCTGGCAGAGAAGGCTAAATATCTCACTAAACTACACACCCCAGGATTCCACAACACTGAGCCATAGCAGCTAAAGTGGTAACAAGCTCTAGTATTATTTCTGCAGTGCTGATGCAGCCTCCGGGAAATAATAAACCTCCTTCCCAATTAACCTAATCTTGCCTTTAGATAAAGGATTGGAGAGAGCTGCTGCAGAAAGGAGAACTGATGAGGCAGGCTGAGTTTTAAGAGATCTGGGGGTCTATCCTTGGGAGGGGGAGAATGGAGAAGGAGCTGGAGGCAGGGTGACCAGGCATCCTGCTTTATTTTCCAGGACCTCTCCTCCACTCCAAGCCTTCTGTCCAGAAGGAATTCTAAAATGCCCTCCATTTGGAGCATTACTAAGAAGCATGGATTTATGGCCCTTTCCAATACTATGAGTCTATGAAATATTTATATTATGTTAAAAACCAGGCCAAAGGGTTGGTTCTGTTTCACCAGGAGGACCAGACCTGTTCTCGATTTCAAGGCTGCTCTCCAGGAGGGATTCTAAAATGTCCCCCATTTGGCGCAGGGCTAAGAAGCAGGTGTGTGTGTAATGTGCTGGTTTATGATCTTAATAAAGATTCTATTCTATTCTCTATTTATAAGAATTTTTAAAACCACTCCAGAGGGTTGGTTCTGTTTTGCCAAGAGGAGAAGGCATCCTCCTTCCCCTCCCAGGATGTGTCCTCTATTTCAAGCCTTCTCTCCAAGAGGGATTCCAAAAAGTCCTCCATGTGGAGAATTATATAAGAAGCATGGGTTTATATATGTATATCATGTGCTGGTCTATGACTACAATAAAGAGTGTATTCTATTCTGTATTTATATTGTGTTTTTATAAACAGGGCAGAGGGTTGGTTCTGTTTTGCCAGTGTGGTCAGGCATTCTTTCCCAAGATCTGTCCTCCATTTCCCCAGGAGGGAGTCCAAAAGGTCCTCCCTTTGGAGCATCATTAAGAAGCATGGGTTTATCCATGTATATTATGTGGTCTATGACCATAATAAAGACTATATTCTATATTTATATTAAGTGTTTAAAAAAAAACCAACAGGCCAGAGGACTGTGGTTCTTGTTTCACCAGGGTGACCAGGCATCCTCCTTTTTCCTCCAGGACCTGTCCTCTATTTCAAGCCTTCTCTCCAGGAGGGTTTCCAAATCGTCCTCAATTTGGAGCATGACTAAGAAGCATGTGTTTACAATTTTATTAAGTGTTTTTAAAACCAGGCCAGAGGGTTGGTTCTGTTTCGCCAGGGTTACCAGGTATTCTTTTCCCCCCAGGACCTGTCCTCCATTTCATTCTTTTCTCCAGGAGGAATCCCAAAATGCCTTGCATTTGGAGCCTGACTAAGATTCGTGGGGTTTAACCATTTCTAGGGACTTTATCCCACAGGGGATAATTTTGGCATTAAAGAGAGATTAAAGCGCATTTAAAACATCCCACAAATGAAGCAAAATATTTTCTAGAACATATGCCACTGGCAGGTCCATTTTGTTTTGTTTTGTTTTGTTTTATTTTATCTACAGTGCTTTATAAATAAAGTTTAATTAAAAAAAAGAAAAAAGAGGGGGAACACACTTTCCTTACTTCCTGATACCATCCTTCAGCCAAATCATAACTGTAACGATATCATCTGTATACCTAGTTTTCAATTTGGAGTCATAAAGATTAATGAAAAGATTTGCCCTCTTTCTTATTTTATACTTTTTTACCCTATTCTTAAATATATGATGACCTTATTTTACGTTTTGTCAATACCCTTCCTGAAGTATTCCATTTTTCTTTGAGAAAGGGGTATCTGTTCGTTCTTTTCCCTCTTCGTTCTTCCAACACACTTATATTTATTATATTTCCCCATTTATTATTTAAATATTCATATACACTCTTTTCCAGTCATCTATTATGCTTTCATTTTGGGACAATAAATCCACCTGTCATATCGATTAATTTTATTTTGTTTGTTTGTTTTTGTGGGGTTTTTTGGTATTACTGTATATATATATGTGTGTGTGTGTGTGTTTTCTCTTTTTATGTGGGATTTTTTCTTTTTCTCCTTTCATCGAATGTATGTATAGTGTTTAGATACTATTTAATGTATTTATTTTGTCCTATTTGTTAGGTAAGAATGAGTATATGTGTTGAGTCAATGTTTGTGTAAATGTTTTTTATTAAATGGAAATATATATAAAAAATTCCCAATCGCCTTCATGTGATAAAGTCCAGTGAGTGCTTCCAGCTTTGTGTCTGGCCCTGCCCTCCCTTTCCCTTGGGGGTGTCCTCCATTTGTGGGTCCCTTGTCCTCCTTGGGGGGGTCACCTCCAGCAGGGGTTGCCTCTCCTTCATCTCTCTTTCTTTGGAAGGTAAGTCCAGAGCTGCAAATGAAACCTGAGAGAGAGAGAGAGAAGGAGGGAGGGAGGCAGGGAGGGAGGATGCAGTGCAATGTAAGCCAAGCCAGGCAGGGAAGCAAGCAAGCAAGCAAGCAAGGGATTGGAGGCTCCCACGTGTTGTGGCACCGCCCGGGGAGGGTCCAGGGGGTCTGGGGCGTTTCCTTGGACAGCTCGCCTGGACACAGCCCCTTCCTCCTCCTCCTCCTCCTCCTCCTCTTGCTGTCAGCCTTTTTGTGCCTCTCTCAGTCCTAGGCTGCTTTGGGCATCAAAGGCTGTCAGCCCTCCCTTCAAGCATGGCTGCCTATCTCTCCCCTGCTGCATCTGCTGCATCCCACTTCTACACCGAGGAGCAGGAGTACCTGCAGGCTTACGAAGATGTGCTGGAGAGGTACAAAGGTACGGTGGAGCAGCTTACGTCCTGCCCCAGGGTAAACCCAGGCCACGGATTTGCCGGCTGCCCGCTGCTCAAGCCTTGCCTTAAAATAGCTTCTGGGGGCTGCTTGCAGCCAGGCAGGGGAAACAGGTGGCAGAGGGAGGAGGGCCAGGGGGGACCTCTGGCTCTTGCAGGGGCAGGCGGTAGTAAACACCAGGCAGGCTAGTCTAGGGGCACCCTGACAGCCCTTGCCTTGGCATGACTAGGGGCCTTTGTACAAGGCAAGGTCACTGCCTGCCCGCCTCTTTCTTTCTTTCCTCCCTTTTTCTTTCCCCTTCTTTCCTTCCACTTTCCTTCCTTCCTCCTTTCCTTCTTCCCTCCCTCCCTCCTTTATTGTTTTTCCTTCTTTCTTTTCTTCCCTCCCTCCCTTATTCTGTCTTTCCTCCTTTCTTTTCTACCTTATCTCCCTCCCTCCCTCCCTCCCTTTTTCTTTCTTTCTTTCTTTCTTTCTTTCCTCCCGTCCTCCCTCCTTTTTTCTTCCTTCCTTCCTTCTTTCTCCCTTCCATTTCTTCCCTCCCTCCTTCCACTCAGAGCAATTAAGAGCCACAGCCCTTGTCTTTCTCTTTGAGGGGATGCTGCTGTGATCTCAGGGAGATTACTACTGCCAGACTGGGTTGTGTGTTGCTTGCGACCTGGTGCACTGTTGACTTTGCAGCAGAAGGATGGATTCTTAACAGACAGCAGCAATAAATAAATAAAGAAAGAAAGAAAGAAAGAAAGAAAATGCCTTAAACATTTATGGCAGAGAAAGTTTAGAATAAAATGACTATCAAGGTTATTTCCGTTGGAGTATGTATCTGGTCCTAAAACTCCATCCTGTTATATTTTTTTTGTCAGCTGAGGCTGGGAGGATGACTTTGCATCTTGCAATAGGCTGGTAGGGACAACAATACGAGCCCCTTTCTTCATCATCATTTAACTCAGTGGAGACAAGAGTCAGATTCTATTAAAATCCAGTGTTGTTGTTTTTTTGTATTGTAATGGAAACAAATCACTTTCATTATTCTCTCATCCTGTGTCATATGGAAATATACTTAGGTCTATTAGATGTTCATTTGGGATGATAAGTGGATTTCATCTTAACAATGTTTATGACAATTGTTGATATGTACCTTCCTGTCAACTCTGACTTAGGGCAGCCCTATCAAAGGGTTTTCTTGGCAAACAATTAGTAACGATTAAGTAACAATTACCTGATCATTATGGCTCAATGCCAACAGTTTGGCAGAACCTTGCTTACTGTATGCATGTTTCATGTTTGCTACTTGCTGTTGGTTGAACTGCCTGCAGGGCAAGGGTATTTCTGGTAGTAATTCCTTAATAACACAAAAGATTTCATAGGATAAATTATCCCAAATTTAGTAAAGCGTTAGATGAAGTGTACCTAATTTAATGTGAATAGAATAGTTTCATTTTGTTATCTAGCTCCCTTTCGTTTTTGCTGTTTATCACTGGAAAAATTATTTGCATATTCATCTTTGGATTTGATCTTAAAAATTTATTGGAGCTGGTAGATTACTCCAAATGTGTTTGACTTACAATTTATGTTTCCTTAGAAGATTTTTAATGATTCCTTTGTGTCCATGGACAATTGTGTCAGTGTAGCTATGGAGCATGTGCAGTGTTTAACAATTTAAAAGCATTAGCCTGCTATCAGCTGGGTATTGTTAGGCTAAATATGCTTGGAGAATCAAAGAATATACAGTAAATGTATATATTGTGTAGATGCATCATCAATACATTTATAATATTTAGGGAATGCTAAGATTGTTGTGATCAAGATACAATATAAAATAATATGTTGCCCTTTTTTGATCGAAGATGAACCTCTTAGTAAATTTTAATGATACTTTGTTGAAATATCTTGCTCGCAGGCTTGCATTCATCAGTGAACCCCTTTAGGCCTCCTCTTCGGTGCCTGTTATTATAGAGATTTTCTCCTTTAGGGCCTATCATGACAAAATTAAAACCAGTCCCATACAGTGCTTTGCTTGTTTGCATGGAAATAAGTCTTACTGTGTCCAGTGGGATGTATTCTCTGCCAAATGTGCATAGAATCTCATCCTTAGCTGCATGCACATAGTCCAGATGAAGTTCAGAACTGTTTTTCTCTATACATATAAACACTAATGCCTCAGCAGTTATTAAAAGTATGAAATTGAGACATGCATCTCCAAATGCTGAGAGGCACGTAGACACTCACCAAGGACTTAGCCCCAGTTCATATTCACTGCATGCCTAGAGATGGTATGTCTCCCCTTCACTCTTCACTTGTTCACTATGAAGGACATTGATGGAAATTTTGCTGGTCCTGACGCAGCTATAGTTCTAGGAGGCTACTCACCTAACTACCATGTTGTTGAATGCACATCCCTGTTAATATCAAAAGATCTGTCTGGCCAGTTCATGAGAACTTGGATGATCCTTACAGTATGAATGGAGATATGCACCTAGATCCACATCTGCATTGGCAAAACAAACTGATGCAGATCTCTTGTTGAACTGGGGAGCGATGGTCTCCATATGCATATATGATTATGTGCTCCCTCCTGTATAAATGCTTTATAAAGCTCTTGCATTATTCTAAGAAGAACTTGGATTAGGTGCTTTAAGTCAGCAATATGAATATGGCAGAAGCTTGTGGATAGTGTGGGAAAGAACAAGAATTATTTATCCCCAAGCTTCAGCAAGTCACAGTCTTTTAAAAAAAATATTTTGAACAGTTCATCTGCTTTGCACATCAGCTGATGTATTTGAAATCTTGATGAGTATTATATTCAGTTACTGAAAAAGAAGAAATCCTTTGTGTTCATCATGGTGTATGGAAAAACTGGTAAATTTATTACAGGATAATGTGGTCTCCAGCCAGTAGACTGTCAGTGGTATGACTTCACTATAGTGAGTGTTACTCTGATGACTTGCTGATCTAATCTGATCTAATCTGAAAAGAATGATTACAGTATATGCCATCAACAGGGAGTGACATTTCACATGATACTGAAAGAAACCCACAATTGTGCTAACTGCTTTCATCAAATAAATATTACATTCAAGTTTTAGCTTGTGAATTATAAGATATAATAGAATTATTTTAATAGTTTTTTTTAAAAAAAAGATCTGCTTACAGAATACTTTTGCATATTATTCAGGTGCCAAGTTATCTGTGACCCAGCTGTTGAATATCGTAACTAGCAGAGTCAGCTGTAGAAAATTCATTGCAGTTCATTGCCGGTCTTGAGGGTGGGAATCACATGTTTCTGTGTATGATTAGTAATTCAGAGGTACATGATTGAAAATCTGTTGCCTAAAATGAGTTATGTTAGGTGAATATTTTACTAAGGTTTTTATGGTTTTAGATTGATCACAACTGATGTAAAATCTTTTACAAAAATTCGTATTATCTTAATTGATTTTAAGATGAAACACAGGAGACTTCCACTGTAGGGTTACAAACACTGTCAAGCATGTCCTTTGGTAGGACAAGTAAATAAAAAGAAAATACAACTATTCTGTAAACATGAGATAACATACAGTTGTTGTCAGCTACTGAGTGTCTTGACAGTGTTAACCTTCTTTACACTAAAAAAAATCTAATGTATTCTAATAGGAAAATGTTCTACCTCAGCTGATACAGAAATAATTATGAAGGCAACCACTTATTCATGGAGGAAAATTGCTTCTTTGTGTGCTGCCCCTCTAAAAATGATCCACTGAGATGCCTTTTGTACTGTGAAATGTCCTTTATTATGCCTTTTATATTATAACATTCATTTTGCTTCTGGTTTAACAGAGATGTTGTAGAACAAGACAACACATTTATAACTGTGTAGCAAAATTATATCTTGAGACATTTGGCTTAAAATTCCAGTATTCTCAGTGAATATAAAGTATTCAATGAACAAATCTCAGTTGGGAGAAAGAGTTCTGTGAGAGTGCATAAATATGAGAAAACACCCTATAATGCATTCTTTGTACCCATTGTATGTTCTTCCCTTTCCCCTTCCATCCCCCTCCAGCTGTCTTATGTGAGACATATGGTATAGGTGAAACAATTACCTGTCAGAGTTTAAAATGATTCAGTATTTTGTTTAAAATGCCTTCAATTGTTCTGTTATCATGCCTGGAAGCCAGGACTCCTGCAGTGGAGTCAGCAACATTTCTGTCCACAAATGCAGGTGGCACTGAATGGCAGATTAGGACCTGCACATCATTGGTGGCCAAGGTTCACTCTGGGGCAGATGGGGACTGGGCTCCCCCTGCTGCCGTAGATATCAACAGCCTTCCCCAACTCTCATTTTGTGCTTCCTTTTAGCTGCAGATTGCCCAAAAGTGGCTTAGATGAAGGTAAAATGCAAATGATACAAGTGAAAGAACTGCTACATTTGTAAAACATTTGAAATAAGACACTGGGCCTAATGAGATCCTGGCACATTGAGGTTGGTATTCAAGTGGTGAGATACACATAAATAAATGGTGTTACACATGTGGGGTAAATTATTCACCATAGCACAAGAGATTTATGCTATGCCAAAGGGATGTTGGATTGTCACCTGAGTCTGATAGACCATCTCTTCACATTTCTGCACTCCATTTTGCCAGCAGAAGGCCTTTCTGTTCTTTGTGCTGATAGTTTTAACATGTTTGCAGTTAGACATTTAGTGAGGATGTTCCATGACATCACAGCCTCTCAACCGATGTCTGTTTTTGTGCAAATTGATGTGTTCTGTTCTTAAATATGACACTCTACTCACACTTAAATGACCATGATCTGAAATATGCTTAGGATCTCACATAGCTACTCTGTGTTAGTCATAAGTTTTTCTGTCATATTTTTTCCATTACTTGATAAAAGACTGTTTTATAATCCATCAAATGTTAGTCATTCCTAAATGTTAGACATCTAACATTTGCTCAGCAATTTCTTATTAACGATACAGTGGGCCTGCCATATTGACAGGCTGCTGATTTGTGATTTTGACCACCTGTGGATTGCCATGCCTCATATTATTCAATCGCAGTGACATGAACATGCACCCACTGATATAGGGCACAATTGTCTTTTGGCATCGGGGTGGTGGTGGAACCGAACCCTCGCTGATAAGGAGGGCCCATAGCACTGGTCTGTAAGCTGGTACCCAGTCCATGAGCCATCAGCTGCTTTCTCTTGGTGAATTTCCAAGATAGCAAGAAACTCAGCCAGTGGTTACAAATATAATACAGATCCCTGGCAGATTAGAGGCAGAATGCTGATCTCCCACATCTGTTATCTGAGAAGCACTGTTTTAGATAGGCTGTAGCCCCTCCACCTGATTACGATACAAGTTGTTTTGATTTTGCAAAACCAGAAGTGTCTAGTTCAGAAGTATTTGCTCAGAAATGCTGTTGTGTTTTGCTGCTTTTCTCTCTCTCTGTCTGCATCTTTGGCAGTGTGTACATCCTCCTGTAAGTTTGCCTCCCTGCACCCTCCATCATTGTCCACCCCTAATTTCAAGAAAATGTTGTATTAGTAGCAGTTCTTTGATTAATGATTTTTAATCAATTTAATCAATGGGCCTCAATAGTTCATCGTATATATTGTTAACAATTAAAATACATTTCTTTTCGGTGCAAATAGATTGTCATAAGTCATGCTCCCTGAGAATTAAATTGTCAGTGTATCTCCCCTTGCACAAATTATTTGGAGACAGCAGTAGACACTGAGATATTTCATGCTTGGGAAGCTTGTGCAAACTTAGATTGGCAATTTATAACATTCTCTCATGAGCTGAAAAATCTATTTAATTTTACCACTAGGATACTCTAGGTACTGGTGATCAGTTTGGAGTTGCTTTTTCATCCAGAATGTCTCATCGTGGATGTAAATGGCTACAGTGCCAAATGAATCAGGCAATAGTGATGCCATGCTGTCTTCCAATCACTTGGCTTCTGATATCCTAGCCTACATGCTCCTTTTCTTTGCTGTTACCACATGTAGTCATGGTCTTAATGTCACAGAATCAAGGCATGAGAGATTGATGGGACCAGTTCTGTGACCCTACCCACTTCGTTGGAAGTTTAAATTCTCTTTAACATGTAATTAGTAATACTGTGTTTAATACTATTTTTATGTTAGCCTAAAATCAGCAATACTGGCAAAAAAGCTGATGATTGTTTCAGCAAGTCATTAAATGAACAATATCAGAACATGTCTTAGACATGATTTCAACTTTATAATGTGTAGTTTGCCGGGCACAAGTTGGATTTTTTCCATTTTAACAAGTACTCCTTTCTGCATATGGAGCATTCTTACTCTCTTTTCCTCTTCTGTCATTTTTCAGATTCTTTAGGATAGGTAAGCAGAACTGGGTACAGATCAGCCCTTTTCTGTGTTTGGCAGCAGTGAGTTGAATATGAACATTGAATTCTCTTCTCTCCAGAGCTAACATTTAAATAAGGAATAAAAGGAAGGTCATTTCAGAGGAGGGAATTGGCCAAACCATCTCTGAGTAGTCCTTGCCTCAGAAAACCCTATGAAATTCATGGGGTTGCCATGAATTTCACACACCCAAATCACAATGATATACATGGAGAGGAAAGCTTTGAACAGAAAGAGGGACTATGTCAGTGTAGCTGAGCAGATCAGAAACCTTCTAAATCATTATTTGTATGACTAGTTGTTTCATATGAAAGACTGATCGACTGGTGTGACCAGTTGTTTCATAACAATGAAAGAGAGGGTGCATCCAGACAGATTGAAAATCCCACATTTTGTTCCTGTTCCTTTTAATTTTATACTGGGTTAAAATAAACCAACCTGGGGGACTGGTATACAAAGTCTCTGATCACAGTGGGAGTAGGCAGAAAATATTCTGAGATAAACAAAATGTGAACGGGTCTCAAAAATAAAATTGGAAAGAACAAGAACAAAATCTAGGATTCTCTGGTCTTTTAAAATCAGTCTGGATGTGCCCATTAAGAAAGAAAGAAAGAAAGAAAGAAAGAAAGAAAAGAAGGCAGACATGTATTAGACATCTATGGAAAACTTCGGTTATATTTTCCAAAATCTGAAAATAAAGGCTTCCAATCATTCGTTTAAAAGAATAAAGAAAAGTTTGCCTTTTAGTTTTTAGTTTTTTAGTTGGAGTTCCAACAAATTAATTGTACCCTTTACTATAATTGTTTATGATGGAGAGAGGATTGAATTAATTGGGCATCTAAATTAAGACTGTGCATATGGGATGGTGTAAAGATTATTGTACTTTTTAGAAAGGCTTGACAGCATACCATATGAATAAAACTATGATCATGTTCATACTCATACTTGATATAGAATGTTTTGCCTTCATATGGAGCAACTTTGCTTCTTAAATCACAATGAACTGCAAACAGAACAAGAAGTCTTTAACCATAGTTTCCCATTTTGTTTAAACTGAGAGATGGCAGTTACCTGCTTTGGAACAAGCCAGACAACTGACAACTTGAAGTTGACTTTAAGAGCCTATCTTCCAGAGCTGGCAACCATAGTTTCCTGTGTCCAACAAAAGAAGTAATTTTGTCTAATTGGAGACATCCTGGTTTAAGTGTGGCTTATAGAAAGGGAGAACTGTTCACAGCCAAAGGCTTGTGTATTTCTCATCTTAACAGACTGAGAGATGATTGTCCAAACCAAATAAGTACATGTTGTGCATATGAAACGTGTAAAGGAGGAAATGTAGAAAGTGTCTTAACCTATATTCAAACTTTGGATGTTCAGTCAAGCTGATGCCATTGTTTAGTGAAAATGAAAAGTCATAATCAGTATTAGTCAAAATTTCTAGTTCAAAACTGCATGAATTTAGGTACAATGTTGTTCTTGGTTTTACAATTTGGTTTAAGAAGAAATATAAAGGTAAAATAAAACAGATTGTGAATTTTCCAGTGAGGAATTTCTAAAAATAAGCAAGTAACATGATCAGGTGACACTATAACTTAATTCTTGATGTAGAAATAAAATCTAGGCCTGTTACAGACAGCCAAGAGCTGCTTCGAGTCACAGTGGAGGTATGGTGTTTCAATGATGCATGCGTCCTAAGAGTCCAGAAGTCGCACCAAAGCCATGCTCCAGCCCAGGACTGGAGCGTGGCTTTGGTATGGCTTCTGGACTCTTAGGACGCATGCATCATGAAACACCATACCTCCACTGTGACTCGAAGCACGTTATTTGGCTGTCTGTAACAGGCCCTAAGCAAATATAGGTGCATATTCTTTATCCACAACACTAATAAGTGTTTTGGATTTTTGATTTTTTCAGATTTTGGAATATTTGCATATACATATGAGATATCTTGGGAATGGGGCTCATGTCTGAGCATCGAGTTCATTTATGCTTGATATACACCTTATACACTACAGATTTTAAATAATTTTTGGATTACACAAAATTTGTGTACACTGAACCATCAGTAAGCAGAGGTCACTATCTTAGTCGCCCATGTGGACAATTTTGGATTTCAGTATATTTCGGATTTGGAATTCTGAATACAGATATTCAACCAATGATAATGCATGGTGTATTTATTTTAACAGTAATTAAGACATTGAATAAACAATGGGCTGATTTAGATGTAATGCTTGAATCGGTTATTGTTATATGAATGAAAATGGTGGGATCCTTAGGCTTTGATTGTCCTTCTTTTCCTTTATACATATGGGAAGAAGACTGGAATCTTTAACTCTGGGTTTCAATAGCCTCCTTTTTCCGGGTTATCCCAACTTGGGGGGGGGGAGGCACAACCATATTTTTTTCTAACTAAGGTTAGCTCTGACAAATAAGTATAACACTGTAGCTTCAGTTCATGTGTTCTAAACACCTCGTTGAACAAACCAGTTTCCCAGTTTTTGGATGTAACAGTTAAACTGTGGCTTTTTAGAGTGAAAAACCAAGTGAACACAGCTTTCCCCCTCATATGAAGTAAGAGAAGGGGGAGAAGTGCCAGAGGCTCAGAGCAGTTTGTCCCATGGTACTTAAACATGACATAGTGTTACATGTTAACCAGGCCATTAATATCAGCACCACAAAATGGTTTGTGTCCAATCAATTTGTCAATTTGCAGCCTCATCCTAATGAGAAATTATCGGATTGGATTAACTATTCATAGTTTTAAAGTTTAAATGTTGAATTATGATCCAGCACCAGAAAATCCAATGAATGTAGTTGATTCAGTGAAAAAATTAAAAAAACATGCTTGACTTTCTGTTCCTCTTTTCTCATCCCTCCCTTCTTTTACCCCCTTCAAAACACTGGGACATAAAAATGTATACTTAGCTTAGCAGTGTTTAGAATGAATCATATTTTCTTTAAAGCAAATCCAGGCAAATAATATATACTAGACTCTAGAGTGCTCATTGCTTGATAACTCTGTTTAGAACAACATCCTGCAAATGTCAGATATGAGCAGCTTCATTGCATGCCTGACATATTCTTGAGACAACGCCTTGGTTTTTCTGCCACTGGATTATGTATTCCATGCAATGAATGATTGCAACCAATTTTAAAAGAAACAATAGTAGATGTACGTTTACTTGGAAATGCAATTCAAATCTTTAAGCCTTAATTTAAAGTATCCTGACCTGCAGTTTTATACTATTAAATGGAGTACAGTTAATTTGCTGCTGCCCTTTTTTCATTAACTTCCCCACATCTTGTGTGAAAAAAGCAGCAGGAAGGAAGGAGTGCTGTGGAATTGGCTGGAATATTCCTGCACTAAGAACCCTCATCCATTGATACAAAAACAAACAATCTTGTTATATACCAGTTCCTTCCTTTTCTGAACCTCACACCAGAGAGCTGTTATTAACTCTTTTTAGATGAGATTTAAAATCTAGATACAAATGCACTGTGGTTAAAAAACATGGAAATGAAGGCAACCTAAATGTAAAGAGAGTCAATAGATATATGTATTAAAAATATAATAGTAAGAGAGCAGAAACCATATTAAGGCTAGACTGTGGGGAAGATGCAATCAATTTATATTTTCTTTCTGAATAAATACAAATTTATTTTCATCTTAATTTCCCCACTCCCTCCTTCCCAAAGCGATGGATGAGATTTAAGTTATGAGAGACATGAAAGAGAAAATATAATCCTGGAAATGTACAAAGTTTATTTTAAAATAAAAAAACCCACATTGACTTTTTGTGATTATGGAATTGCCTTCTTGATAAATTAAGGTGTAGACTTCAACAGTGATTTTTTTTTGGCTTTGTATGCAGGGTGCAGACCTTGAGTCACAGCTCTGTGGGGAAAAGCAGAGTGTAAACAGTTCTGAGCTATTCTATCAAAGAAGAGAAACTTCATCACTTCATCTCTGAAGTATTGAAATACCAAATCCTAATTTGTCACCTCTGACAGGCAAAATATTGCTATACAAGTTCCAGCTGACAAGTTTACATTGACCAGTGGCTCTCGTCTATTTCTGCTTTTACCACGTGTATTCAGTTGATCTGCCTTTTGCCTCATTTGTACTTTTCCTGCTTGTGAGCTCATGCAGCGTCTTTGGAAACTGACCCTTGCTTGGCTGATTTGAAAGCAAATATTTCTGGCTTGCTTCCACATTCCAATGCTTTGTTTGGACTGACATTTGATTCTCGATTGCCAAGTGTGGTGATTTTGATATATTCTCTCAGGATCTAAGCTTGAGAGAGTCTGTTTAATACAGCTAGCCTTCCAGGAGGCATGGGTGGTAATAGCGGAAACCTTGAAAAATTGCATGTGGTCAGCTGGTGACCTTGAGCCTTACGGAAACATAAAACCACTTATGCTGGAAAGAGGCGGAGGAGTCTGCTTGACGTTGGCTGTACTTCTCCAAGTGGATGGTGTGGCTTTGCTCGTCAATTCAATTAGAGATGCATAAGTGCTGTCTATTGATTTTTATGATGGCTTTATGTGCACAGAGGCAGGATTGCAGAATGTAGGGATGATCTAGTGAGGCAGTCTCATACCTGTGAATAATACTTTCTCATTTTTAGCTATAGATTAAAATAAGAATCTCTACAACCTGGGGCTCTCCAAATGTGTTGGGCTACAATTTCCATTTTCTCTAGGCAGCACTACATGCCACAGCTGAGAATGGGAGTTGTGTGGGCATGCCTCATTTTGCATCACAGGCATTGTGGGATTATATTTATATGTTGAATGGCTAATTGTGCATGTAGAAAACAATGCACAGCTTATGTTTTGACATTTAGAGTGTGTGTGAAGCTGCTACATTTTTAAACATTGGTAACCATGTAATGCCCAAGAGAATATAAGGAATGTATTTTAAAAATAGGAAACTGTCCTTTTTCTTTGTCTCTCCTTTTCTTTATATTAATTTGTTGTCAAAAACCAAATGTTGCAATAAGAAAAATGATGGAATTTGCAGTATCAAGACCTTGTAGACTTAATATTGTAACTGCTAGTACAGCATACTGTTTAGAGAGACAGTTTGGATGTAAACTTCTTTCTCTCCATCTATACTAAATCCTGCCCTTCTCACAGGAACTAATGATTTGAGAGGAGGCAGTAGCTGAGTGATGTCTAGAGCACATGCTTTGTCAATCCTGTCATCCCCAAGTAGTGCTGGAAAAGATCCGTCCTTGAAACCTTGGAGAGCTGTTGCTAGTCATTATTGACAGTACAGGTGTACCTCAATTAACAAAGTGGATGTGTTCCTGGGCATCACTTCCTTAACAGAAAATGTCATGCCAGCAACAGAAATAACAGAAAACAGCGGAATAGGTTTTTACACCACAAAAAAAAGAAGAGCAGGTCAATATGTTTCAGCAAACTTTTTATTCAGATGAAAAGTATGCACCTGTGAAATGAAACAACCAAGCCAGGGAAGCCTTACAAAAGTAAATAAAACCAATTAGAACCTTCTAGAAGCTTCTTCCAAAATGAATCCAAGGATTATTGTTTTTGCCACCAGTCTCCAATTTTCTTATGATTTCCATTTTGGTGGCTAAACTGATAACGTTGATTCCCCCCCCTTTTTTTTGGGGGGGGTCTTGTTTTTACATGCTGAAATGAGCTGGTGAGGGAGGCTAATCTGCTTTCCCATTTTCTTTCTGTTTTGTTATTCATGTGTGTTCAGCAAGGCATTCTGGGGGCAGCTGCTGTTTACATTGCCTGCTGTGGACAGGCATACACAGCTGTTGTAGGAGGGGCTAGAGCAGAATCCTATTCTTTCTCAGCAAAAGCTTTATTGTGTTGCTTAATGCAGACACGTTGCAGCAAACCAGCATTAAGACTATGTTTCTCTAGCCCTTCTTCACCATCCTCTAGTGGCAGTGCTGCTAAAAAAACTTTAAGCTACACAGAGGAAAAGGGGAGATTGAGCAGGCTTTGTAAAAAGGAGCTTCACTGTTAAATGCTTTGTTAACTGAGGCTGAAAGCAGACAAAGGGGAAAAACTGGCTCACCCCCAGGGTTTCCGAATTTGTGGGGAGAACATACTGACCGTGCCACTGGTTCCCACAACAGGCTGGCAACCAATGTGCAGTCCACACTGCCCTTCCTTCTCCTGTGAGGATAGACATGCCATAACGGAGCAATTGCGGCTGCACGCCACACTACACCATGATTTTTTTTTCTGTTCTGCTACATGCACATGAGAACACAGGTGCTTCGTTAGCAGCAGCCAGTTACCTCCCTCATCCTGTCCAGCCACCAGCCCATTGGACACTCTGCACAACTATCTGCTGGATTGCACAGTCTGCTCATATGGCACATTGGTCCCCCCCACTCAAGTGCCCCCATTTATCTTGCTCACCCCAGGAAGTTCACTGACTGGAGCAGGGCCAACTCAGGGAGATCCAAGACAGCCACCAAACCCTCCTGGACAAGTAAGTACCTATCCAGCCATGACACCGCCCCCTGTACATACTCTCTTTCTTCCCCTTCCCCCCAAGGCCCCTTGTTAGACAGGATAGTTTGTTAATGTTACTAAATCCACTTTATTGTTGTCATTTTGTTCATGGAGCGTTTGGTGGGTCAATGCTGCTGTTGACCACTCATGCGCTTGTGTGATCGATTTGCAGGTGGATGACAAAAAAATTACAGCCAGCTAGCAGCTGCCTGGCTCCTCCCTCCACCGCCACATCAGTGTGCAATCCGAAGGCTGATTCAATAGTTCTCACTTCCCAGCTTAAACTGTCATAGTCTGGGATTTATTTTGCTCCAGTGTTAAACTGTGGAGTGAAGCTTGGGATCATTTTCCTGCTGTTTCAGCCATGGGTGGCATCTGCATAGATTAGTTTCATAACAGGGCGGGGTGCTTCCTTTCAGCCTGTGTAGACAAGCCCAGAGGGGAACCTGTATTGGGCTAGAAGATGGACCAATTGTGTGACCTTTCTGCTTGATAAGTTACAGTATTATTAGTAGTCATGGAGCCTGAGCAGACTGACAGGAAAAAGCAGCTCGATATTGGGTTTTCTGAAAGCAGATTGAACTCCCACTATCTGCACTGCCTGCTCCCAAAGTGGACTGAACACTCACAGACAGTCCGCATGGTGCAGCATGAAGCAGCACAGCTGTTATTTTCCCCTGCCTCCCCACCATGCATGTGCACCATCACACAAACACACCACCTGTGATGACCGATTACATGCCCCCTTTCCCCCACTTCACTTGATAGCCCCCTGTTGGACTGTGTGATTTGTGTATGTTGTAATTACATCCATTGCATTATTGGTGACTTGCCATATTTGTGTACAACAAACTGTCAACATCATGAGGTATGTGACTGCATCATGATGCAGCTGGCCATGTGTACGCATGTACATTCAAACGAATGCCCCATATGGCAAGCAATGGCATTGGTGGCTCCGTCTCATTGGTCCCAGGGCACATGCTCCAGACGACTTTCCTACACTGCCTTGCTTTCCCACATTCCTGTACTGGCAGTGGGCTGTTTTTATGCTGGTGCGATTATGCACATTTTTAGCATTAAGTTGGAGTATCAGAGCTTTTTGCTCCATTTTTTAGCCCCAGAGCATGGCTTTGTGTTGATTTTCATCCACTCATACGTTGTTTAAATAGATAGGATTCAAACTGGTTTGAAACTGCTTTATTTGGCCAGTGTGGATAACCCCATGAATTCACTGCATCCTTCTGAGAATCCTTGATTAAATTAAATGGTCATTGATCAGTCAAACACTAGTTTGGTAGCCATAGGCAACAAAAACTTTTATGAAGGAGTGTTGTGAGTGGGAGTGGAGAGAGAACACTCCATTCCTTTTCCATATCCAGTAATGAATCACAGAGGAGGGACACCTCCTTCTCAGCCAAAGCACACAATGACAACAGCAACCCTAGCAAGTCAGGATTTTCTTTTGTTTTGCAGGTGGTATCATTTTGTAGGCTTGTCCTTGGATCAAATAATGATTGGGTCAAATAATATAGTAATTAATTTGAAACTTTTTTTCTATTGTTTGCACAGACTTCCTGACTATTGGTTTTCTTTTTCTTGGCTAGATTGGAAACAGTATGGCTTAAGAGAGAACAGCATCAAACACTTCCAGATAATTTAGCCAAATAACAATATAGAATAAAAATCAGTAAATCTGAAATTTAGAATATATACCTTTCCATCTGAATATTTGTAGGCCACAAGGTGAAAATTTGAATTATTTGGTCATTTTCCGTATCCACAGGATGAGTAAGATTAGCAAGATATGCACACTTAATTTAGAATTAAACGTATTAATGACAGTGGGACTTACTTTTGAATAAAGATGCTTAGGATAGCATTGCACATCTGTTATTTTGCTTGTAATGCAGATGAACATATTAATTCATAGCAGCCTGCCTATTCATGAGGTCACTGTTGAATATTCTTTAGTTACTTCTGCCATCTGAGGTAATGTAGGTGACTATTGAAGAGAAAGAGTCTCTTCAGTGGTACCTAGTTGTCATTTTGCTGTTGTTATTGTTTTGTTGTTATAACTGTGCTTTCTCATGCTTTTGTAAACTACCCTGGGAGCTTTGCAGAAGAGTTGTACAGTGGGCTGATGGTATATGCTGGGATTTGGTTCCAGCCCCCCCTGTGGATACCAAAATCTATACACAGTAGGCTAGTAAAATGGTATCTCTTGTATAAATTGGCAAAATCAAACTTTTCCTTTTGGATTTTTAAACAAATATTTTCAAGCAGTGGATGACTGCACCTGTTGATGTAGAATCTGTGGATGTGTAGGGCCAACTGTATACACATGTTTAAAATAAATACAATGTGATCTTGGTATCCACAGGGGATCTGTTCTGGACCCCCCCCCCCCATGAATACCAAAAGCAGTGGGACCTCAAGTCCCATTGTCAATAATGGTGGTATGGCCATGGCTGCATACACCTCCACTGGGGACAACGGGGGGTGTTTCTAATGGTGACACGACCATATGCACGTGCCGCCATTGGGGACATTGGGGGCTTGCTGTCCATGGATGCTTAAATCCATGGATGGCAAGTCCATAGATACTGAGGTCTCACTGTACATAAGTATTAGATTTGTAATTGTAGTATGCAGTGTAAATACATGCAACATTTTTAACCAGTGGTGTTATGGCCTTGTCTCTTGAGGAGATTGCCTATTATTTAGGCCAGTAGCAGAAGACCTCTCACTTTCCAGAAGTTTTAGACTACAAATCCCATTATCCCTTGATATTTGCCATGCTTGGTGGGACTGATGGAGGTTGTACATTACATTATTTGGAAGAGGAAATATTATCTTTAATGTTCTACACTTCTGTGACATGTCATATTTAAACATACATCAATATATTGCCACTGTTAGTTTTGATAGGCTGCTACGAACTGATCCCACCCATCCCAAACAAACACATGCATGCTGTTGATGGAAGTTGAAGATAAAACAGCCTGAAGTGTAGCCCATGAAGAAAATTACCTCTGAATTTGTCAACTGCCTTGGAAGTAGAAAAGTACCAGATCTTAAAACAGTGGATTTGAAAAATTTGACTAGATCTGGCTTATTCCTGTATGGAGCTGGTGGCATTGCTATCACACATACATATTCTATTCTGAATATATTGGATGATGTCTTGTTCAACCTGATGATAATCTGAAATGCTTTCTAGTCCCTGCAAAAACCCATGCAACAAGTTGACTTCTATACCAGACTGCAGAACTTTTAAATTGGCTGCATTAACCAGGCTAAGAAGGAGTTAATGTGGCTGTTTAAATAGTTCACCTGTCAAAGAGGCTTGGAAAAACAGAATGCAGGAGGAGAAAGAAGTTGGCCCTGACGTGATAATATGTGATAATACAACTGTTAAATAAAGCAGCTTCCCAAGATGAGTCAGCTCTTCCAAAGTCAACAGCATGAAGAACTCCTGCAGTAGGGAAAAGCTTTTCAAATAACAGGAGGCCAGGAATCTGATGTTGATGCAAGAGTACTTGAGCAAAGAGCAGTTGAATAAATGAAGCCTATTGGTAATTATGCTCTCTGATTGATTTCAAAGAGGGGAAGTATTAATTTGTGAGTAATGAGGACATGTCAATTAATAGAAGCACTATTTGGACCGTCTGTATAAATTCTAGCACAGATGCAACTTGTTATACTTCACAGTAACATTAGTAACATTTTCCTCAAATATAGAAGAGTATAGTTTCTTGTTAACTGTAAATCTTGATATTTGGTATTCCTTCAAATCCTATGCCAATGTCTTATGATGTTGTGCTGTGCCACAGACCATGAATTTTTCACTTCCACTCATAAGTGAGTAGCCGATAGATATGCTGTGGTGTCCTGTTGAGTATCCCATAGACATCATGTTTGTTTCTCCTCCAAATCTATGTCAATGTCTTCTATTAGTTTTCCCCCTATTTTTAACCACAGAGTCAAAAATTGTATCACGTACCTTTGGTATGTAATGTTTATTCAGTCAGGGTTCCTTGTTAATAAGCCTTCAAAAAATTATATACCCCAAAGTCTGGTATGCCCTTAAAGCCAATGTTTTAAAACTGTGTAGGCATTTGTTGGGTTGAGGCCAGGGCCACATTGGTCCCCTTCAGGGAATCTTAAAAAGCTACCCATATACCCAATTTCACCAAAAGTTTCTGTCCCAAATGCTCCTTTGCTCCTAGGAGGGCAATTCCACCATGTTTTCAGACACTCTGGGTAGGGTTGCCATACTGCAATTTCTAAATTGTGATAGCATAAATTTGCATATTATACACATTCATATAATTTACCAATGTAATATATTGTGCAAAATTTGTTATACAGATGAATCACATTCATTGTTGCATTATTTTACGTTCACCTTGACAGCATTTGTACAATAAACTTTGACTTGATGCAGCACAGGTTTAACAGTTGAGAGTACTAGACTTGGAACAGGCAGATCTATGGTAAGTCCAAATTTCTTTTTGGTTGGAAAGCTTACTGCAGGGTTAGGGACCAGCAGGGCCCCCCCCCTGCCCCACACCAATGTGGCAGAGGTTGGCATCATATTTGTGCTCATTGGCTACCACTGTTTCTTTCACATCTTGGAAGAAAGATGCAGTATACATTCAATAAACAAATAAACAAATTTGGCAGCCAATGGTTTGTAGATTAGCCTCAGTCCACCACTGTGAGTAGGACTGCTATAGAAAATAACACCTTCCTCCAAATCCTCTCCCCAGTTTTTATTACTATACTTTATTTTTTATTTTACTCACAATTCCTGCTGCATCTGCTAGGGGTCATGAGAGGCAGTTCTTTTTAATTGCTCTCAGACTGTTTTAGGTCCAAACTAGAAAGTAACCAGGAGGTCATTTCCAGTTTTGAAAAAATGCACCCCTAAACCTAAAACAGAAGGAAGGGATTATGAAACTGCCCCCTGCAGCCCCTAAAGAGTGTGAGGTGAGGGCATTGTTAGTTTCCAAAAATGCAACAAATATGAAGATATATAATACACTAGAAGACCTCGGAAATGGTCTTGTGGAGTAGCATGTGGCCCATGCTACCACAAGACCCATATTTTGTACACCATTTTTTGTTGTATAGACATAACCACTTCACCACAGATTTTCCATAAGGTGTGTGTATCCATGAACTGGGAGAGTAATTTTTGTGGAAAATTAACAGGCTAGTTAGATTTTAAAAAAAATGTAATACTATATGGTAGACAAGGAAACAAGAAATAACCGTGGTGGTGGTTTTTTTGTTTTTGTATTTGTTCAGTAGCTTGTTGGCATTTGAACGTAAAAGTAGGGATTGTTGAGGATTTTGTTTCATTTTGCTTGGTTGGTTTTTTGATTATCAGAATTCATGACATTTTAATTACACACAGGCACATAGGCATATAGTAAGAAAACCAAAACTAACAGATTTCTTTAAACAGACTACACCTGGCTTTGAGTGCTTAACGATGGATGAATGCACTTGTCTAAATGAATGGTATGAATTTATGTATATATGTGTAAAATAATGAAAATATTTTAAAACTATTTGCTTGCTGAAGATAGCACACTTGATGTGTTTTCCTAGTTCAGAGAGAACCTGTAAGTTAGGATGTATGCAAATTGCCAAAATAATGAAATATTTTCTTTAAATAAAAATAGAATACTGTTGTTGAGGTACAGACAAAGTTACATGAAAACCATGTCCAAATGATAATAAAGTGTTTAGATTAGTGGTAGTGTGCATGACAAGACGATGCCTTACATGCTGCAGAAAATGCTTTGCATGCTGCATATTCCATAAGGGTATGAGACATACCCTTATGGAATATGAGCAAAGAATGGTAAAGGTCTATTAACATGTCTATTTTAGGCTTGTAGCATTAATTATGGTTTAGAGATGGGACTGTTTACTTCCATAAATCCCTTTCACTTAGTTTAGCAGTTGCATGGTAGTTAGGGAGGAAGTGAGACATGTACCTGGCCTTGACGTGTTGTGTATAATTAAATGGGTGGTCAAATAAAAATAAATGGGTAAGGCTGCCAACTTTACTTTGCATGGTATGTTTCTGTGACATTAACAGCAGCATTTCTCTGTAAAGAATGATATAGCTAATCTCCATGCAATGGAAAGTGTCATCTGCTGATGTCTGCAACTTGCACTGTTGTTAAGGATGATCAGACCAGGTAGCCTTGGGCCCGAGGATCACCCTGAGTCCTACTTGGGGACAACAGAGAGCACTTCACAAAGTGAAACAAGACTAAGGATTGGCTTCAAGTTGCCCCCACTGAAGCCAGATTGGGGCTGTGGCAAGCACATGCCACAGTCCTAATCCACCTTGAAGCTAGCCAAAAAAGGAAGTGACAAAGATCCTCTCCTTTTTCGTCCAGCAAAAAGCTGGCTTTTACAGCCCCGCAGCGGCTTAAAGCTGGCTGTAAGGCGCCATGGCAGCGTGTGGCATATAAACGCCATGCTGAAGGTGTGTCTTGAAGCTGTCCATATCTAAACAGCTGGGCGGTTTCAAGACGTCTTGGGGGCACACAGCATCTAAACACCAAGCCCCCACACCGCTTTACAGTGCTTTAGCGGGCTGTCTATTTCGACCCTAAAAAGTAAGACCACTTGAATCTCACTTCCATGTAAATGTATACAGTTGCAGCCTCAGTTTGCTTGAGCAGCATGGTTTCAACTGTACTTTGAGTATGTGAAGGCTGATAAATATATGGCATCTCTCTTTTTTATTGTTATGATGGATAAAAAAGAAAAGGCAGAATATATTTCAAGCAAATGGTATCATAAGCTACTTGGCACAATCAATCTCAAGGAATGGTGGTCATAGAACAGTAAAAAGGATAGAGACCAGATGTCTACACAATTCATCACCCCAGATTCAGGAATCTAAAGACTGGGACTCCAGAGACAGAATGATAAATTTAGATCAGGAGAGACAGCAGATGTCCATTAAGTAGCCAGTTATTAATACAGAAATATTGTGTATAAGTGGAAGCAAATGGTCATCGTCAAAAGCAGCAGCACACCTGGCTGCTGCTCTTAAAACCACAGAAAACCATCCATTAGATCTTTTTCCCTAATGGGAACTCATCTGTACTTTCCATTTTCTCATTTGTTGTTTGGGTCTCCATCATCTCTGTAGAGTGTGCTTCATACACCTTAATTTCCATCCCCTAGATTAGCTTTTTGGCAGATGGTCCTATGGATTGTCAGGCAAACTGCCAATGCATACATTGAGAGTGCCGCTTTCCCTATTCCTCATTATACTATATCACTTTTTCCAAGTTAGCATAAGCATTGAAATGGCTTCCATAAGCCAAATATTCATTGCTACTTATGAATGTGCCTGTGACATCTCTTGCTGGGGTACTGGAGTGTTTAGAAAATTTTGGTGTGGAAAGAGGGAAGACCTCTTCCTCCTCTCGTTCCTATTCCCGTTCTTAAATGGATTAGGAGTACTGAGCAGCTATATATTTTCAATATCTCTCATTTCTAGAAAACCTCCTTCTCTGCATACTTCCACCCACTCACACTTCAGGCTGGGATAACTATGGAAATACCATGGGCTTTCTAGCTGTATCCTTAAGGCTAGCATTGCATGATCATATTTAGAGCTTGGGAAGTCATTTTTAAAAAGTACTTGGTTACATTTATTGATCTAGAAAATTACAGTAGGTGCAAAAAGTAATTATTAGTTTTTTGAAGCTAGCCTTTTCCCTTTTGTAAAGACAGGGTTGGCTGATTTAAATCAACTTGGTTTAAAACACCCTTGTTTTTTTTATAAATAGATAATTCTTTTTTGTTTTAAGTCTGGTTGTTATTATTATTTTCCAGCTTCCTTATTGGAACAATGACTGAATGTACATTTTTTAACTTTAACAATTTATTGGTATTTGTTCATTGTTAGACCAATATCCAGTGTCAATTCTTCTTTTTAATCCCTCTCTTTTATAGTGCTAAAATGCTATTCAGAAACAAATCCTTCAGTTAACATAAGTGCAATCAAAACAACTTGCTTCAAAAGAGTACCTTTTAAAAAGAACAATTATTACTTAAGCTAATGGCCATAGCATCTGAACTGCATTTTGCTACTTAACTTTCTGATTTTGCCCTGTATTGGTGTAGTCTTATAGAGTAATGCAAAAACTGCTTTAAACAACAGATTATTTTTTTAAAAAAATCCTGTTTTCCCCCTCAACCCTGATCAAAAGTAACTAAAATAGATGCTTTTTGTTAACTTAAAATCCTTCTGAATGCTACAGGCTGCTGACCTATGGTATAGAACACTCCTCCTATATTCTCACCTCAACAAGAGGTAGCAGCACAAGGTATAACTTGAGTTAGCACTTCAAAATGTTCAGTAGCATTGCAAAAGTTGTCTCTTGTCAAGTTACATAGAACTCTGTGTCTTCATAGTTAGATTTATGATACTGGCATGAGGGAAAATGTGCTGTTTTGAAATACAGACGTCTTCTTTGTCCATTCCTCCCACACAACTGGCTTTATATGAATAATTAGAATCTGCAGGTTGCAATTTGTAGAAGAGACAAATATATTTACATCTCCTAATGTAATGAGAGATGAAGCAGCCACAGTTTCTTCTGCCTGTTGTATTCCCAATTCTAGTCCTACTCCTTCTACTTTTTTCTGTAGTAACTATTGGCAGCTGAACAGAAGAAACCAGTGTCACTGAAGTTTCAGTTGTAGAGAGATCTTATAGCACCTTTGAGACTAACTGAAAAAAAGAATTTGGCAGCATGAGCTTTTGTAGACTTAAGTCTACTTCCTCAGATGCATTCCTCAGATGCATCTACTTAAGTTATTAGAAAGCAACAATTTTCGTATATGAAAGCTAATGCTGCCAACTTCTGTCTTTCAGTTAGTCTCAAAGATGCTATAAAATCTCTCTACATACTGATTCTACAGACTAACATGGCTATATCTTTGAATTCTACCACTATGGAGTTCCAGTTGTTACTCTCCGGCTACTTAAGAATATTCTTAAAAGCATATTCTGAGTCATACCATCAGATTTAGTGTTGTCAATACAAACAGACAGTGATTTTTCAGGCAGGTGCAATAGATTGAACCTGGAACCATCTGCTGCAGAGCATATGCTCTACCATTGACGACCATGGACCAGGAACCCTCTACCAAAAGAATAAAGAGCAGAGCCCATCTGCCCTCCAGTCTCTTGTGCTTGTTCTCCAGACCAGACCTTTCACACACACACGCACGCACATGTGTGTGTGTGTATCTCTGTTATCTCTCTGTGTGTGTGTGTGTGTGTGTGTGTGTGTGAGATACCCTAATAATTAGATACCCTAATTATTTAATCAGCATGTTGGCAACCATATCTGTAATAAGCAGAACTCCAGAGTGCAACCTGACAACCCTATATACACTTTTGACATTTTTTTTAAAAAAAATACACAAATTATCATGTGTGCACACATATACATACAATGGGCTGCTCTTTATCTTACAATGGACGTTATCAGACAAGGGAAGTTGGAAGTATAATCCAATGGCAATCCGAACGCAATCATGGGGTTTAACGTTATTGCGTGATAGATTACCACACGCAATTTTGGGCAATGGGAAATCAGTCCGAACGCAATCATGAAGTTTCATGTTATTGTGTGAATTACACACGTAATTTCGGGCAATGGCAAGCTATTTTCAGGCAATGGGAAGTCAGTTCAAACACAATTCGAATTCACGTAAATTTGCTGAACTAATGAATTCACATGAATGCGTTCTGGCCCTACTTTCTTTTCATTCGAAATTAAGAGAAATTCCTCCCGTGTGATAAACTCCAATGAGAGCAGCAAAAGAAAAAATGGGACTAAAAGAAGAATGAACAAGGTTTTGAAAACAGACAACTGCTGTTATTCTGGAAACCTTCAGCTTGAAATTCTGCTTCATGACATGCTCTGACATTTGGCTCCTGGTTTCTGACTTGCTAAATGGAGCAAGCCCTTTCAGCACTCTGTCGTGTAATTTAAACTAATGCCCACTTAGCAAGCAAGAAGCTATATGACTTGTACTGTGGCTCCAGTTTGAGCTGATGGTGGACTTTCATTCATTAATTTATTATTTTAAGTAGTTCAATTAAAAGTTGTCAATAGCTGAGCTCAGATTGTTTGGATGGTTGAAATGAATTCTTGACAGCTACTAGCAACCCGATTAAGAACCACCTATTAACTTTCTGGAGAAATTAAACATGCTGCCCAGCACCATTGTTTTGTGTAAAATTTCATGAAACAAACATTTATTTAAATATTGCCTATATAGATAGCATTGAAAGGACCCAGTATTTAAAATAAGGTAGTTCCAGCTGACTGGCTGAACCACATAGGAATTACTAGCATGAAACTGTTTAGAAAAGTCCTAACTGGGAGGACTACAAGGAAGAACTGGCTCCATTCATATATTCACTTGGGGGGGGGGGGAAGGAAAGAAGGATCAAAGATACTATAATACATTGATCAGTGAGTGAACACATAAGCCATAATGATCTTCAGATTCAAATTAAACAAAGTACTAACCCAGGAGTAAATTCTCTTGAGTGCAGTGGAGTTAGCTACCTCCTTAAGAATGTAGGCTTCTAGTTTGGTCATCTTCCAGTCATCAGAACTCAGATTTTGAAGATTAGCAACTAGAGACTACTACACATCACAATTATAGCACTTGGATACCATTTTAATTGCCATGGCTTCATCCTATGGTATCCTGGGATCTCTGGCTTGTTTTTTTATAATTCTCTGCTATAGAGAATTTTTGTGCCTCTTCAGATTCCAGATCCATGGTTTCTATTAGTTGCAGCAGCTATAGCTGTCAAAATGACATCAAAGTACTGTAACTCAATACTGTGAAAGAGGCCTAGCCTTGTGAGTAATGCTCAGTAGTTCCTGCCCTATCACCAGCCCCAAAAGATGTGTGGAAAGAATGGTGGCCTCCTGTAAAAGCAGTACTGTATTTGACAGATAACTTATACCAGCCTTCCCCAAACTAATGCCAAATTTGTTGCTCTGCAACCCCCGTTGTCCCCATAAAATACTATGTGAATTATAGTCCAGTAGTTTTAGAAGGCACAAAGTCAGAGAAGGCTGCCTTATATCTTTAAGAGCTCCACTATGTGTGGAGTTGAAATAGTCAATTTTCCCTACCTTGGTGCTGCAGGAGATTATTACCCTACTCTCTTACAGCTCAATCCTATATGTGCTTGCTTAGAAGTAAATCCTACAGGCATCTTTAGCAACACAGAAGCAAGTCTAGGAGCCTATTCTGATAGGAGCATTCATGCTCTCATTCTACAAATACCTCAGCAAGTGTCATGCAGAATTCACTTCCAAGCACAGTCCTAGTTAGATTAGGTTTAGGAAGCTTCAAGCCCAGGGGCTGAATTGGGACCTGCTGTGGGACCCAATCTGGCCCTGAACTTTTCAGATAGTTCTGTTCAGGCTGACCATTATGGCCCTGTCTTCATGGGCCAGAATACTTCAGGAGCAGCCTTGAGTATTCTGGCCCTGGAACTGTTCTAAGATCCCACCATTGTCTGGCACTCCTGTTGGGACACCGGACAGCTGTTTACAATGCATCTCGCTGTGCTACCTGATGTGGTCACTGCTGCAGCACATCTTTCACTCTGAGGTCAGAATGAGATGTCCAGTTTCGATCGCATGGCTGGGCATCTTATTCTGACCTCACAGTGAATGAGGTGCCAGTGCCACATCAGGTGGCACAGCAAGACATGTTATACAGGATCACAGTAGAGGTAAGATCCAGAGCAAAAGGCGACTTATTTTATTCTGTTAAAAGTGAGATATGTCCCAGGTTTGGTGTTGAATGATCTGGACATTGTCCGGACTGTTCACACCACAACCGGCGGTTGGGTTGTTCATTGTCTGGACTCCCCACCAAGAGGGTGCAGACAGGGCCCATGAAATCATTTTTTCTCTTCTGATGGTTAAGACACCAAAAATAATGTAGGGGTAGTTTCCTGTATTTGCTCTAAATGCAATGGCCTGTGGGCTATTTTTGGTGGAAGTTTTTTATTTATTTATTTATTTATTAAAATACATTCAAAGACAATAGACAAAAAAAAAACATTTACATACATACAGACCAACAAACAACATCCTACATCTAAAACATCTAAATAAAAGTACTTCCCCTCCTTTACTTTGGATATTATATTTGATAGAATTATCTGACTTTCCCATTTTCCCTCTCTTGCATCTTTAACTCTACATTATACTCCCTTTTTCACATGTTCCTAATCTTATCTCAATAGGTGTGGTGTCATCTTTTTTGTTATTATAGTTATTATTATTATTATTATTATTATTTATTTATAATAGTATATCCCAAAAAATGAATGCTAGCCTTGATAAGATAAGAAAAAAGAGAGGGTGGATAGATAGAAAGGAGAGACATCACAAGTCCAGTATGAAATCATGAAATCATTCTCCTTACCACTCTATCTTAGTCCTTAAAGGCGATTACACTTTTTTCTCCTTTTTCTCTACATAGATATTTTATTACTAATGACCAATCCTTATTAAATTTTTCAGTATTGCCCTCTCTCAAATAAATAGTCAATTTATCCATTTCCATGATTTCATAATTTTTTTTAATCCATTCCTCTTTTGTAGGTTCCTCCTTATTTTTCCATTTTTTTTTGCAAAGATTATTCGTGCAGCTGTAGTTAAATAAAATATAATTTTCCCGGCTTTATTTTCAATTCTTTGGTTTGCCATACCTAGTAGGTACAGTGTTGGTTCAAAGGCAATATTTTCCTCAATGATTTTCTGTAGTTCTTTGTGTATCATTACCCAAAATGATTTAGCTTTTTGGCACTCCCACCACATATGTATCATTGTACCTTGTTTCTTTTGACAGTTCCAACATATACCTTTCGTCTTTTTGTAGATTTTAGCCAATTTTTCAGGGGTGAGGTACCATCTATATTGTATTTTATAATATGCCTCTTTGATGTCATAACTTAAAGTATATTTTATTCGTTTAGTCCAATTTTTCTCCCATTCTTCAAGTAAAACCGGTTTTCCAAAATCTTGGGCCCAACTAATCATATATTGTTTAATTGGTTCTTTCTCTGTCTCAAAGCCTTGAATCAGTTTATATAATTTCGATATTCGTTGTTGTGTTCCCTGAAACATAAGTTTTTCTAATTCAGTTTCTTCTGTCTCAATTTTAATTGTCTTCTTATCTTTTTTATAGCTTTCTGCTATTTGCCTGTATAGAAACCAATTATAGTTGAGGCCTTCTTGTTTAATTTCTTCCGGTGTTTTTATCCTGTGTTGATTTCCTTCTTTCAATATGAGATCTTTATATGTTATCCATTTATTTTTTATCATTTTTTCTCTTCTATAGAAGGCCTCATTAACTGAAGTCCATCTAGGAATTTTAGGGATCAACCGTGTTTTATACTTTATCCAAATTCGAATTAAAGATTTTCTCACAAAATGATTGTAGAATTCCTTGTTGATTTTTAATTTGTCGTAGATTAAGTATGCATGCCAGCCGAATTTTAAGCCATATCCTTCCAATTGTAATAATTTTTCTTCTTTTAATGTCACCCATTCGCTAATCCAGTCCAGGCTACATGCATAATAGTAAAGTTTTAAATTAGGAAAATTTAGACCTCCTTGTTCTTTCTTTTCTTGGATATTTTTTAATCTCACACGTGGTCTTTTCTTGTTCCATATAAATCCCAATAGATCTTTCTCCCATTTTTTAAAAGGCCCATCGTTCGTAATTATTGGTAAAGATTGGAAGAGATATAACATTTTAGATGTGACGTTCATTTTAATTGTAGAAATTCGTCCGATCCATGATAAACTTAATTTTGACCACCTCTGTAAATCTTGTTTAATTTCTTTCCATGTTGTTTCATAATTATTTTTGTATAGTTCAGAGTTTTTGGTTGTAATATTAATTCCTAAATATTTGACTTTCTTCTGAATTTCAAAGTTTGATATCTGAGCCAATTTTTCTTTTTCCTTCTTTGTCATATTCATAACTAACATTTTTGTTTTGTTTACATTGATTTTTAGACCAGCTAGTTTCCCATATTCATTAATTGTTTTTAAGAGTGCGTTAACACTCTCCAATGGATCTGTCAAGGTTATTACCATGTCGTCTGCATACGATTTGATTTTATATTCATTATTTTTGACTCTTATACCTGTTATTTCCTCTTCTCTTCTTATCATATTGTTTAATATTTCCGAGACCGTAATATATAGCAGTGGCGACAGAGGGCATCCTTGTCTAGTGCCTTTTTGTATATTACATGTATCTGTTGTGTCACCATTGATGATGATTTTTGCATATTGATTTTGATATATTGCAGATATCCAATTAATAAAGTTGTTTCCCAATTTCATTTTTCCCAAAATTTTTATCATAAAAGTCCAATTCACATTATCGAATGCTTTTTCTGAATCTAAAAAGATCAGTGCGGCCTTTTGGTCTGGTCTTTTTTCTAAATATTCAATTATGTCAATTATATGCCTAATATTTTCTTTCAGGTGTCTATTTGGAAGGAATCCAGCCTGATCTTTGTTTATCCAATGATTTAAAACTTTTTTATATCTTTCAGCCAAAATTGTTGTAAATATTTTGTAATCATTGTTCAGTAATGCAATGGGTCTAAATTTTGATATTTCCAAGACACTTTTTTCTTCTTTTGGAATCAGTGTGATAAAAGATGATTTCCATGATTCTGGAATTTTTCCTTTTAAAATTTCATTCATTGTCTCTTGTAAAGGTTCAACTAAGATTGATTCAAATTTTTTATAGTAGTCTGCCGAGAAACCATCTGGTCCTGGAGCCTTTCCGATCTTTAATTTTCTGATTGCCGCAATAATTTCAGTTGTAGTGATATTTTTATTCAAATCTTCTTTTTTGCTCTTCCGTAATGTGGCTTATTTTTTGTTTTTCCAAAAATTTTTCAATTTCTTCTATTTTTGAGGGATTTTGAGTGAATAGATTTTTATAATATTCAAAAAATGCTTTCTTTATTTGTTTATGTTCTGTAATGATTTTTTTCTCCTTCTTTAATTCTCCATATTATTCTTTTTTCCTTCTTTTTCTTTAATTTCCAGGCTAATAATTTTCCCGGTTTGTTTGCGTGTTCAAAGGTTTTTTGTTTTAAATATCTGAGTTTTTTCTCCATCTCCTCTGTTAATAATATTGAGAGTTGTTTTTGCAATAGATTTATCTCTTCCTTCACTTTTTTGTCTCTCGGAAATTTCTTTAAGGTAGATTCTTTGTCTTTTATTTCTGTCAGCAATTCATTCATCTTTGCGCCTTTTCTTTTTTTCTCTTCAGCGTTTTTTTGAATAAAGAAACCCCGCATAACTGCTTTAGAGGCTTCCCAGACATTTTGAATTTTCACCTCCCTATTCATGTTTTCTTGAAAATAATTTTCTAATTGTTTCTTTGCTTGTAAAATTATTTTCTCATCTCTTAATAGATGTTCATTTAATCGCCAATTATATTTTCTGGGTGTTTCATATATTTCCATTGTTATTGGGTTGTGGTCTGATGTTATTTTAGGGAGACAGTCCATTTTTCCAATTTTGGGCATTAATGATATTGAGGTAAGAAACATGTCCAATCTAGCCCAAGATTTGTGTACCTCCGAATAATATGTGAAATCTTTTTGAGTACCAGATTTAATTCTCCATGCATCTACAAGTGACAGTGTGTTTTGTAGTTCAAAAAAAGAGTTTGGCAATTTCCCCTGTCCCTTTTTGATCTTCTTGTCCGATTTTCTGTCTTGTTCTGGATCAATAACACCGTTCCAATCTCCCATAATGATTATGTGATCGTAGTCATATTGAGACATTGTGCTGTTGAGTTTCCTATAAAATTTGTCTTTGTTGTCATTTGGGGCATAAATTCCAACTAGTAATGTTTTCCCTAATTGCCATTTTATTTCTAATCCTAAATAATGTCCGTTGGGATCATTAAACAGTTCTTTAACTTCAAATCTATCATTAACATAAATAACAACTCCTTTCTTCCTTTTTTCTCCTGCTGATATAAATTCTTTCCCTAGCTTTGGGTTGTATAAATATTTCGTTTCTGTCTTCTTTATATGTGTTTCTTGCAAACAGTATATGTCATATTTTAATTTTGTTAGGTAATGATACACTTTCTTTCTCTTTTGTGGGCTGTTTAACCCTTTGATGTTCCATGATACGCATTTAATGTTTCTGTGAGCCATATTAAATCAGACTAATCGTGTTTGCGTCAGGTATGTCGTCATCTTCCTTTCCTTTTTCTTCTTGATCTGCTATTTTTGGTGGAAGTTTTTAAACAGCTTCCCCTGTACTGTTCATAACAAATAGTCTGGTCCTGGAATTTCGTTTAAATAAGAAACTAAAGCTGCTTGCAGGTAAACATGAGCTCATCCAGTGTTTTGTGTTTTTTTGGAAGAAATCCTAGATTTGAAAATACAGGATGGGGAAATTTCATGGCATCTGGAAAAGCATTTGTAACCTAGTCTAATAGGGCTCATCTCCGGCAATTGATTTATGTCCTATCTGCAGTGCAGTAAAGCAAGCCACATAGAATCTCTTGGTCAATAAAGTGAGAGCAGGATGAAGCACTTCATCCTCTGGATGACAAAACAAGGAGATTCCACAGTTGTTTGTATATGGAATTGCCTTGAAAAATGGAATATTTCTAGGTTTTAATCATCTGTAATTTTAATTTTTTACTTTGTTTATTTATTTGACTCACAACCTGACCTTTCCTAGTACTGAATCTTAAGGTGACCCACTAGAAGTTTAAGTAATAATAAAATATTAAACATGTGTAGCTGTGTGCAGAAATGAAACTAAATATTTCCTGATATTTTGTGCCTCTACTGTCTGACAGAATCAGTATTGTTAAGAAACAATCACTGGTGCATATCCCTAAATGAGCAACAATGATGAAGCAATAAGAAAAACATTATATTTGCATGAATCAGTAGTGAAAATGGCAATATAATTTTGTTAATCTACAAAGCTACTATATTTTAAAATATTTTGACATTCACTAAAACTGTTGGGTTATAACTGGAAACATTAATATTAGCTGTTAGTATTTGAGAGGCAGACTTCAGTGTTGTTTAAAGCCCACATAAGTAGACTTTATGCAGCTGTCATGTGTGGGATTTTGGGAGATGATATCCATCACATCTTCAGGGACCACATGCCCCAGAAAACAGGAATATCCATGTTGTAATGAGCAGTACAAAGAGATGCCCTTTGCAAGGATTGCAAAGTTTTTTCATTCTTGCCTACGTTCTGTCAAATTCTTCTGGGATATGATTAGCCGGTCGGTTTTACTGCTTTGCTACCTTGCTGTATGTTGTTGTTTTTGCTTCCATTTTCCTATAAGAGTCCAAACAACCAGGCAGTAAGTTTTGTATGTCTTCAGAAAACACCTATTTTCATATGCTAGTTTTATATGCCAAACTAGACCTTGGGTTTGCTTTTTTGCGAACAGCAGCCTTTCATTTCTCAGACTTTGTAATTGGGTGTGTAAATCTGCCAACCAAAATAAAAATGGGCATGTATAAGTTCTCTTCCACATGACACTGTTATAGCACTTGGATATCACTTTAACTGTTATGGCTGCATCCTGTGGCAATCTTGGTATTTGTACTTTGTTGAAGCACTAGAGCTCTTTGGCAGAAAATTCTAAATACTTCATAATAATAATAATACTTTACCTCATTCACATACTGTCTCTAGATATAGCACTCCACCTTGCAAAACAGTAGATTATCAGGCTGAAAACGATGCTACCTGATTAAATAAAAATCTCATGGTCATTCTAAGAAAACCGCATATTTAATTTGCCTCCTTCTGCAATTCTTTTTCATGAACTGCAGTAAGTGAGAGTTAGGAGTTGTAATAGCCTGGGATTCTGATTACTTCCAACTTCACCTTGTTCATGTTTTTCCTTATCAGTATTAGTCTTATTGGCCTTCTGTCATCCTAAACAAAATGAAACCCTGTTTCATACATATTGATATTGTAAACAGTAATAATGAGCTTTTAGCAATAAAACAGCAGAATGAACACAAGCCACACATTCCCTGGAATGCTCTCCTGCCATACCTCTTGGTGATCTCTACCATAGAGGCATACTAACAAAATTACATTGCTTTGGTGTTTTTTAGATTACTGTTTTCCTGTTCTGGGCTGGATATCGCCTTTTTTTGACTGCATGAATGTAGAACGAAACATTATCAGGGACTGCTGCTGAAAATGGCAGCCCAGTAGCAGTCTGCTTGTTATCCTTTCTTTTAATGTAGTTGTTTTTAGCTACCCTCGAGTTGGTTCCAAATCATGGCGATCCGGTGGATGAGACATCTCCAGGAATCCCTATCCTCCAGTGCCTTGCCCAGATCCTGCAAGCCCTTGCCCATAACCCCCCTTGATTGAGTCTAGCCATCTGGTTTGTGGTCTTCCTCTCTTTCTTCTACCCGCTACCTTTCCTAGCATTGTTGTTTTTTCTAGTGCTTTCTCATTATGTGGCCAAAGTACGATAGTCTCAACTTGATCATCTTTGCTTCCAAGGAGAGCCCTGGTCTGAGCTGTTCAAGAACCCATTTGTTTGTCTTCTTGGCTTTCCATTGTATCCTAAGTACTCTTCTCCAGCACCACATTTCAAATGAGTTGATTTTCTTTCTGTCTGCTTCCTCCACTGTCCAGCTCTCACATCCGTGGTAATTGGGAATAAAATGGCCCAAATTATTCTGTCTTTAGTGCTCAGTTGTATGCCTTTCCTCTTCACTGTCTTTCCCAGTTCTTTCATAGCTGCCCTTCTCATTCCTAGTCTTCTTCTTATTTCTTGACTGCAGTCTCCATTCTGATCAATGTTTGATCCTAGATATGGGAATTCTTTAACTATTTTAATTTCCTCATTGTCTAGATTGAGCGTGTGTATTTCTTCTGTGGTCATTATTTTTGTTTTCTTTATGTTCAGCATCAGATCTGCCTTTGCACTTCCATCTTTGACCTTCCTTATTAACTATTCCTGAATGTCTTCTGCTAATATTATGGTGTCGTCTGCATATCTTAGGTTGTTAATATTGCTTCTTCCTATCTTAACTCCTTCTTTTTCTGATTCTAATTCTGCTTTTCTTCGGATGTTTTCAGCATATAAGTTAAACAAGTAGGTTGATAAGGATGCAGCCTTGCCTGACCCCTTTGCCTATTGGAAACCACTCTATTTCCCAAATTCTGTTCTGATGGTGGCCTCCTATCCTTGGTACAGATTCCTCATCAGGACTATCAGATGGAATGGTACCTCCATGTCTTTGAGTGCCTTCCATAGCTTTTCGTGATCTATACAATCAAATGCTTTGCTGTAGTCTATGAAACACATGCTGATTCTTTTTTGGAATTCTTTTGTGCACTCCGTTAACCATCGCATGTTTGCAATGTGGTCCCTAGTGCCCCTTCCTTGTCTGAACCCTGCTTGCACCTCTGGAATTGCTCTCTCCATGTATGGTTAAAGACTGTGTTGCAGGATTTCGAGCATTATTTTGCTTGCATGTGAGATTAGTGCTATTGACCTATAATTGCTACAGTCTTCTGTATCTCTTTTCTTGTGGATTGGTATGTATATCGAGTGTTTCCAGTCTGTTGGGCTCCGCTTTGTTTTCCATATTTGTTGGCATGTTTCAGTTAGCACTGAAGTTGCATCTATCTGTAGGCATTGTAACAGTTCGATAGGGATATCGTCTGTTCCCGATGATAATTCTCTCCCCCCCCTCATTTCCTTTATTGCAGATTCCACTTTACTTTTTAGAATTCGGGGTTTATCTTCATATGGCTCCTCATTCCAAATATCATTCATTCCCTCACCTCTTTTGTATAACTCCTCTGTGTCTTTTTATTTCTTCTTGTTTCTGTATTATGTTCTTTTTTTCTCTATAGAGCATCCCTGCCCTCGGTTTGAACTTTGCTTTAAGTTCTCGGATTTTTTGATAGGGGTCTCTCATTCTTCCCTTTTTTGTTGTTGTCTTCTATTTCTCTGCATTGCTCATTGTAGTATTTCTCCTTATCCCTGCATGCCAGACATTGGACAATTGTGTTCATACTTCTGGCTTTGTTCCTATCTCCCTTTGCTTTTGCTTTTCTTTATGTTATGCTATGTTTTTTCTTATCTCTACTCCACTAGTAAAGATGTGGACATGGAATTACACAACCTTGTTGTGTCATAAATCATCCATAGAGTAAGGTTGGCTATGAATTACAGAGAGGAAGAATTCACTGCAGAATCATGCCATTTTCGGTGGAAACTTTGTTTGTTTTGTTGTTTGCTTTCACCATGATAATCTTAGGTTGAGCCTGCAAGTTCATACACTTCAATTGTCCTGATTTGGCAGGGACAGTCATGATTAGCCCTCTGTTGTCCCACTTTTTCAGCTGCGTTTACAATGTCCCAGTTTCTCTCTCCTCCCATTCCCCCCCCCCTTCATCCTCAGTTTATTTCCGTAGCTGCAAACAAGGTTCAGTGTACAAAAG
This sequence comes from Sceloporus undulatus, assembly GCF_019175285.1. Taxonomy (NCBI): domain Eukaryota; kingdom Metazoa; phylum Chordata; class Lepidosauria; order Squamata; family Phrynosomatidae; genus Sceloporus; species Sceloporus undulatus. The sequence goes on from NC_056522.1 coordinate 134,250,440, forward strand.
CAGTCTGTGCTCAGTTAACTCAACGGAGGAGGAGAGAGGCAAAGAGAGGCAGAATCTTGCCCTTCCCAGTAGACTTAGGCAAAAGCAAACTGCCGCAGCCTGTCTAAGCTTGCACGTTCTTCCTCATTAATCATTTTTGCTGCCTTGATCACACTCTGATGTTGCTTGACCATGTGTCCTGGTTTTCATCTGTGAACTACCGGAGGGTAGGCAATTTAAATAAATTAAAGTGAAAATGGATTACAATAAATAATTCATAAATTCATAAATAAATTGAACCAAGTGTAATAAAGGAGTGTTATCACAGGTAATGTTTTGAAGCATAAGCTCTAAATGGAATTGATAAAGTTTTATTCTAGTTAAGATAAAATCATAATTGTTGCTAACATGCTTAGAAGGAATGTTAAAAATCTACATAATGAAAAAAATCAGTTTTGGATTTGGTATGGATTACTGAAGTAATGAAAATTCCTTTAGGCTCTAGTCTGCCTTAATCCCATTTCCACTGGAGTTTGTTGGCATTTTGCCTCGCATTCAGTAGAAGTGTGACCTGTGTTTATCAAGGTTTTCCATAAGCCCACATAAATGAATGTGTCAGTTCACTGTGGCAGTGCACTTGTCTTTGCATCAGCTAAAAATACACTATTAACTTGGACAGGGAGTAATTTTTTTAAAAAAAAAAAATTCTGGCAGCCATGCAGCTAGTAATCAATCCCTGTGCCTGAAATAGATGACTTGCTTGTATGTGAGTGAATCTGAACCTGTGACTTTTAGTCTGTCTCCATCACACTAGCAACGTGCTTCGGAGGCATAATTTAGAAGGGCCATGTTTCATATTTACACCACAGATTTATTATTGTGGCATAAATCTTCTCAGGCTAGGGCCCATTTGTCATATTCATGAATTGCTGATTTTAGTTCATTTTCTGCACGCTGTCCCTCACACACGTGTGCACATAAAGTCTATTACAGGCAGGGTGGGTGCAAACAGTGGGTCTAAATACACCATGAGATGCAGGGGCTAACAATGAGCCAAATCTGTGGTAGCAACACAAAGCATGTGCACCAGTCTCACCTCTTCATTAGCAACTTTCCAGAAGATGTTTAATGTCATTCTTAACCTGCTGTTTTAATTGACCTGAAATTAAAAAAAACCCCATAGTACTGTGACTGTGGTTTGCACCTGCTCTGCAGAAATAATACAGTCTGACACCCCTTCAACTACCTTAGCTCAGTGCTATGTAATTCTGAGGTTTGCTGTGTTATCAGATATTTTGCTTTCTCTGTCAGAGAGCTTTGGTGCCATAACAATCTACAGATCCCAGGATTCTATAGCATTTAGCTATGGCAGTTAAAGTCATGTCAAGCTGCATTACCATGTTAAAGTTTCATCTTCTGTTACCAGTTTTGTGTCTTAATATTTACTGGGTTTTATTTGAAAAATAATGGATGTTTGTGTTTACATGTATTACTTTTATTATAGAGTCAGCATTGTGTAGTGGTTAGAGTACGGGGCTATGATGTTGCTTGGCCATGGAAACCCACTGGGTGACCCTGGACATGTCACACTCTCTCAGCCTCAGGGGAAGGCAAGAGCAAGCCTCCTTTGTACAAATCTTGCCAAAGAAACCCCATGAGAGGTTTGTCTTATGGTCACCATAAGTCAGAAATGACTTGAAGGCACACAACATTAACAGCAGCAGCAACAACAATAACAACTCAAGCTTACAGCATGAGTTGAAGACATGATATACAGGAAACAAATGGTGGAAAAAGAGAAAAAGAATATCTTTGCTTCTTTTTTGTCCCTTGTTTTTCAGCTTGCCAGAATTGTGCCAGTTGAGTGAAGGCCAGAGACAATTAGCCTCTTAACAACACTTACTTTTGTTGCTAGTTATTTTGAGCTCCCACAAGCATTTTAAAATAAAATTGACTAAAAAGGAGGCACATTGAACAGAGCAAGGATCCTTTCAGAAGAGTAGTAATGGGTAATGTGCTAATTTAACCTCCATAGCAAGAATCGTCTAAGGATTGCAGTAAGTCGGAAATGGCTTGAAGGCACCCAGCAAGAAGCAAGAAAGAAGTCCTCATTTCTCCTTAAATCTGAACTGCATCTAAATGCAAATATTTGCAGAATTGCAAATTAACTCTAGTTCATTCATTTCATACTACATCTTCTTTTAAACACTTTTATTAAAGTATGCTAAATTTTAAGGTTAGCGACAGTGTGGTGTAGCGGTTTAAGCATTGGACTATGATTCTGGAGACCAGGGTCCAAATCCCCATTCGAGCATAAAAACCCACTGGGTGATCTTGGACAAGTCACACTCTCTAAGCCTCAGATGGCAATGGCAAACCCCCTCTGAAGAAACTTGCCAAGAAAATTCTATGATCAGTTCGCCTGAGGGTTGCCATAAGTCAAAAATAACTTGGAGGCAACACAACAACAGTTTGAAAGTTAAGAATGGAGTGTCCTTGGAGACTGAAATGGGTTATGAATGTGGCTATATTTCTAATATCTCAGTTGTGCTAGTTTATTGCCTTGCCTAGAGACTGACTATCTAAATGGCAAAAGAACATGATTGGCAGTTATTGGTACATAATCACTTTGGGAGCGGATCATTGCGTCCATGAATACAGCTCAGTTATAGACTGAAGTACAATGAATGAGCCGCACTAAACATGGTATGTTTTAATTCTGAAGAAACATGCAGAAAATTCCTCTGTAAATCCCAGGTACTGTAGTAGCTTGGTGGCTAGAAATGTGGAAGTGAAGCTTTCTGTAGCATAGAGGTAAATGTTGTAATCAACTAAAAGTATGCGTGTCAAATTCTTTTAAAAGGAACAATTACAACAGACTTGTTGAAAAGCTGGCAACCTTACTTACATACATATTGAAAAATACTTGCCTTATCATCCATACTTTCTCATATCTAAAACTAGCTGAAAGGGATTTGTTCTGAATATTTTCTGGGGAAAAGGTTTTCTTTTTAATGGTAATGTGGGTTTTTTAAAAACTTGAAATTCATTCCAGTTATTTTATGATGATTTTACTGTTGTAGAATGATTTGTATTTTGCAGGGGAAAATGTAAAAGTGTTGTTTCCTTACATTCACTCAAACAATATCCAACCATTTAGTCCCAATTAGAATAGACCAACTGGATGAATGGCATAAGAATTGTTGATGTACCCTGCAGCAGTTGATTCAATTAGTCTATGCTAGTTGGAGCTAGCGGTTGGATTTAGGCCAAAGATTTTGCCATCAACTTGTGGAGACAGAAGAAGATTACTGTAAGTGTCTTATGTCCTGCTGAAGTGTTAAAATATTGATTTAAGAATCATACATGCTTTGCTTATGAGAGCAGTTATTCTGCGATAACAGCTGAGCCCATTTGAGCGTCATTGGTTGCATGATCAAAGGGCTAAGCCAAAGTAAATTGATCTGAACGAATGTGGGGGAAATGTGGTTAGGGGGAGTTGTGTCTCTTTGGTTTCATTTTGGCAGTGTTATTGAATAAGCCACATGGCTTATGAAAATGGAAAATGTATACCCAATGGTTCATAAAAAAGAAGAAAATCTGTTGGTTCATATATATTTTTTCATAAGAAAAAAAGGCAACAACCCCAGACATCCAAGAGCACAGACATATTCTTGTGAGTGCAAAACTGTATAGAGTTTAAGCACACAGTGACCTGAATGTGACCTAAAAAAAGCACAGATGGGTTATCCCAGGACTTGCTGCCAAAAGTGACATTGATTTAGGGGTAGCAACTAAATTGGATATCACTGATTTGGTAATCATGTCTAGCTGAGTTTAAACCATTCTAGAAAGTTGGATTAAGGATAGATTCCCGAAAAGGCTGAACCACTGCTGGTCCTTAAGTAACAGACTGAACTCCTTTACCCCAGTGGGTTTCTTCCTTCATAATCAGACTATAACCTATTCAAAAACATAGTCATGTTAATCTGTTTCATTACAAAATGATATAAAGGCATCTCGTGTTACTTGTGATAAGTAATACTTATCACATGTATTACTCCATGCCTCTGTTGAAATGGACTGAAATTCAGGAAAGCTTATGGTAGAAATTTCTTTTGCTTATTTAATCTCAAAGATGGCTACAACCTGTTCAAGGGAAGGATGGTCCCTTCAGGAAACTATACTTCTTTTACTGCTACAGTAAGCAAAAATATTGACCTAAGAATCTGTAGGAAGCCTAAAGTGGTGTTGACACAATTCACTCCAGTTCCCATGGTTTCTTGCTTGCTCTCTCTGTTGGTCTTGTGCTATTCTTGATGTGAAAGGAGTACAAATTAACTGAGCAGTGTGAACAATATATGATATTATTTGCTGCTTGGGAGTAGGGAGTGTATATACGATGACCAAATGTTGTCAAATACAAATCAACTAAGATTATATTCTTTTTAGAAGAAAGTGTTTGAGTAGTGTAGTTTTGCTGAAACTTTATCTGTAGCAGTGCCTCGACTGAGGGACTCCCTACGCAAGGAATTTAAGCTGACACCATCTCTTTTAAGCTTCCAGTGGGCAGCTTAAAAAGTGCTGTTCTATGTGGCATTCACTGTTTGAAATGGTTATTTTAACTGTTTTAAAACTGGATTCTAGGATTGTTTTTTTAAACGGCTTTTAGGAATATTTAGAGTATTTTAATGTGTTTTAAAAATCTTTTTATTTTTTCATTGCCTTGGGAGCTGGGAGGTGATACAATACTTTAAACAAACAAATAAACACATTTTAAAGTTTAAGTTTACCATATATACCCAACTATAAGTCGACCTCATGTAGAAATTGAGGGTGGATTTAGGGCCAAAATTATGAATTTTGATATGACTTGTGGATAAGTCAAAAGTGTAAAGGAAAACTATTCCAAAGAACTTGCATGTTTTCAGCAGGCATAAATATTTGTACTCAACCTGTATTTTAATACATATATATATATATGGTGAAAGGCAAGAGTTTAATCTGCCCTGGAAGCACTGATCCCCTTCTACTCTCTCATCAATCTAACCTTTAGTATATGCACAAATAGAGTCGCCCCTCCGTTTTTGCGTAGGATCTGTTCCGGACCTCTCCCTGTTAAAACAAGAAATAACCAATATTCAAGCCCCATTGGCTTGAATGGTGGCGTGCACTCAGGGGGACCTGGGGATAGGCACTACAGTCCACATTTTGTCCCCCTCTATTTGCTGCCTGCGAATGGGTGAGGGACGCAGACTTCTGCAAAATGGAGGGGTGACTGTAGTTATGCCTACTGGAATCTTGTAAGTTCTTTGGCATTGTTTTCTTTACTTCATCCTTACATCCTCCATTTCGCACCCCTCAGTTTTACCCTAACATATCCATGGGTGAGATATCAAAATCCAAATTTTGCCCAAAACTTGCCTGACTTATATGAGGTCAAATTATAGTCGAGTATTAACGATACTTCACCAGGAAGGGAATGGTCCTTTTAAAAACAACACACCACACACCACACACACAACGAGTAAAGTATAGTACTAGAGTACTTACGGACATTGACCTTTGGATAGCTCAACTCATCTTTTTTGTTCATTTTTGACTAAGATTTTTAGATTTTAGACTTATCATAATATACAGTAGGTTGAATGTAGACCATAATATATAGGGGAATTTGACAGCTATTTAGAATATAAAATTCTTTGTATTCAGCCAGTTTTGTTCACATGGGCCTGTTACAGACAGCCAAAATAAAGCTGCTTCGAGTCACAGTGGATATGGTGTTCAAGAGCATGCATCCTAAGAGTCCAGAAGTCGCATCAAAGCCATGCTCCAGCCCTAAGGACTGGAGCGTGGCTTTGGTGCGACTTCTGACCTAGGACACATGCTCATTGAATACCATATCTCCACTGTGACTCGAAGAGCTTTATTTTGGCTGTGTACAGGCCTTGGTGACTATAAGCTTGTGTGAAGAAGAGAGAGACATGGCATAAATAATGAGAAGTTAATCGTCCAGTCATCAGGACGTCTAGGGCTTGGCTCCTAGGAGAAGAAAGTACAGGGAGCAATTCTCTGATGTTCCACCTGGCTTGACTCAAGTCTGAAGTTTTTCATATCCCCACACAGGGATGGGGTTGGTTTACATGGCACGTGGTAGGCTTCTCTATAAATATATTCAAATGTCCCTTGGTGACTTAATACTGTTATAGGAGTAGTGATATTATATAACCTGATTTGTGATGTGGTTTTTCTCCATCTACTACACAAAATTCTACCAATCTAATTCATATTTTCTTGCTGCACAGGATGTTTGTATGTTTGCTCAGGGAAGCTTTATTGAGTAATTGGTGTTTAGTGAGGTGAGCTATTGTAACTCAGGAGTTATAACTCTCTGATAATGCATGATTACCTTGTACAAGTTGTAAGGAATAAATAGAAAATAGGGTGGAATCCTTGCAGAGCATCACAGTTTTTTATTTTATTTTATTGTCCTGTAGTACTGAAATATGAGAAAACCTCTGTGCACTGTCTGGTTGTTAGTCCAGAAAACACCAGTAAACTAGATGCTGTTTGAAATAAATAGCTTAAGTGTGCCTACATTCATTATTTTTGGATCATGTCACCAGTGTTTTCCACAGTGAAAAATAAAACAAGGTTAGCTGCCTGAAGTCCTTTTATTTATATGTTTGTCTGCGGAGTCGATAGTTGTCATGGAAAAGAATACTTAGTTGAAGAAAGAAAATCCTGATGTAAGAACATGTTTTAGGCTGTAGCAGTTTCTGCCTGTAATGTGTTCTTTGTGTCAGAAAGTCTTTTGGTTATTTATCTACGTTTCTTTGTCACTGAATAGAAACTTTTGATTGTTCTTCTTCAACATCAATCACAAAGGAATGGCAGTATCACCAGAGATTAGTGAATAACAAAAAAAATCGTACTGGGGGAACATACTGAATGCATCTACATGCCACTGCTGTGATTTTGGCGTTAAATGCAAAACGTATATTTCGCTTCCCACCAGGACCAGAGATTGCAGGATCGACAGAGAAGACGGGAAGATGGAGAAAAGGCTAAAAGATCTTATTGATATCAATCATCATAAAAATAAGATTGCGTAACAAACAAAAGCCTTGACATGTATTAAAGCTACACAATGTACCATAGTCAGCCCATGGATACTGTTGGACCTCTACCAGCACTGCTATCGCCTGGCGAGTTCCAGAAAGACAAAAAGCATTGTAGTTCAATGTGCACAAATACTTGTTACCAATCCCACAATGAGAAAAAATATAACCAGTCCCCCACCTCAGATAGCTTAAGAAGTAGTGCTTTGCATGCTCTATTTTTGCTACTTAAGCTTGTATTTGGCATCATACTAAAAACAAAAAACCAAACTTGCATTCTTAATTAATTCTTTGAAATTATTTGCATTGTAAGCATTGATTGTTTTTGTATAGATACTACTTGTAGACTAGGACTCTGGGAGACCAAGGTCTGAATCCCCACTTGGCCATGGAAACCCACAGAGTGACTTTGAACAAGTCACAGGGAAGTTTATGTTGCCATGTGCCAGAGTCTCCTGGTAGCCCTCCACCCAACACCCCCCAAAAATCCAATAAACTAGCTTGCTCTCACTGACTGCTTTATCACACTAGGGGGGAAACAGTAATTAAACGAGAGGTAAACGAGAGTTAAACACAAAATGTTGTGTGATAAACATTAGGCATTTCCTGTTTAATTCTCATTTAACTGTTGTTTAAATCCGGTTAGCCCCATAGTGTGATAAAGCATTTAGTCTGCCTGCCAAGTTTTATTGCCCGTCTGCTTGGTCTTTAATGGTCTTTCACTTCCATCTTTGTCTGTTTAGGATTGACGGGCTGTTTACATAAGCTGCATCTACACTGCAGAAATAATCTAGTTTGATACCACTTTAACTGCCATGTCTGAATGCTGTGGAATTCTGGCAACTGTAGTTTGTTGTGCCACTGGAGCTCGTTGACAGAGAAGGCTAAACGTCTCACAAAACTACAAGTTCCAGAATTCCATAGCACTGAACCATTAGGGTAGTTGAAGTGATGTCAAACTGGATTATTTCTGTAGTGTGGGTGCAGCCATAGGCTTCTATGCACCCTTATTTTTCTGCTTCAGAAAGGGGAGTATAAGCAGGCTTGTAGGGCCACTTGGAGTCTATGAAGAAGACATGCAAGTGGTTGCTTTATAGATCAGAAACTTCTGATTCCACAGACGACAGAACTCAGTGATACAACCTGATTAGCTACACCAACTTAACTATGGATACTGAGGTCTGTCAATAAAGAATGAGGCATAATTATACATGATCAAAGAATTACACTCCCCAACACTGTTAAGTATGATGGGATAGCAGAGATTTCCACCTTAAGATAGAAACAGGAAGATCTCACCCACATTGTATTTTGATAGAGGAAACTGCCCTAATAAGATTGGTATTTATTATGAACAACTTGCTTCCCTCCTGTGTTTGTAAATGCTATGTAAGATAAGGGCTCCAGTGTTCACCATTCTATTCTGCACTATTATTCTCATCATTCTGATAGTTAATGAAGTTTTCAGTGGTTCTTGTTGAACTCACTTTGCTTAATTTACTTTTGGCAGAGAACCTTGTTCAGCCCTTTCCTTTGCTTGAATTATTCAGTTCTGTTAGCTCAAGTCCCACTTTTCCAAAAGTAAAGATTCCAAAAGGAGCAACTCAAAACTATAGGTTTCTTCCCTATATCAGATATACAGATTTCTATTCATCCCAGTGCAGTCCTCTGATTCAGTAGTATTCAAAGTTGTGGTCCCTGTGCTGGTACTGGTCTATGAGCCAATGCTTGTTGGCCTTTGGTGAGATTTCAGGAAAGAAAGGAACTCTTGCATCCAGTGGATACAGATATGGCACCAATTCCTGACACTGGGAAAAACAATTACTGGTACTTCCCATCAGATAGCTTGAGAAAAGGATCCCTGGATCAATGAGGATCCCTAGATACCTCCTGATCTCTAGCCTGTCTTCTGGATGACCTTTCCCTACAAATTATAGCAAGCACTCCATTTCCAAATGTATATTTCTGTGGATACATGCATCTCATCCTAGGAAAAAGGCGGGGTATAATTTCACTCCATCCATCCATCCCTTTATAAACCCATGTTGAACCCATGTTGTTTTTGTTAAAACCCCACCAGCTATTTAAGTGAAGCCATTCCCTGGTCTTCTAGGTCTCCTATTATCTCACCTCTCCCTGCCATACCTTTTGGGTTAGGCTTTTTTTTATCCTTTGAAAGCTTCTAGAGCTTGGATGGCCCTTGTGTAAGCCCTCCAGCTGTTATTGTACTACAACTCCCATCAGTTCAAGCCAGTCCAGTCAGTAGTACTGTGGGGAATTGCAGTTCAGCAACTTCAGGAAGGTTGTAAAATTCCTACACTGTTTCTAGAAGAATTAAATTGGAAATAATTCAACAAAACATCTGGATGAAGCAGGTTGGATGATGAAAAGAGATGTGTGTGCAGTATTAAGTTTGTGTGTGTGAGAGAGAAAAAATAACAGTTCTGAGGTTTTACTCTATTCATTTGTTTTGGTAAGCCAGCACATAGGCTCACTGCTGTGCTTCAGACGGAACTGTGGCAAATTTGGGTTGGGCTTTTTCCTTTATCTCATAATTTGCTTCCCCTTCTTCTTTGCACATATTTCATATGTGACAATATATATAGGCCTCAGAAGTGTATATGCATTAGCAGAGAAGTGGAATTTGATGGGAGAGCCAGGAATAGGACTCACTTGCAGTGTGTGGGTTAGGCAGTAGGCATGTTAACCGTTTTGTAGGTCTTGCACTAAATAAAGTACACTGGCTCTACTGAAGTGAGAATTGTTCTTCAATTATACAAACCGTCTCATGATCATGAAGCACACAAGATTTAGAACCCCAATTTGCTTATTTCCCATCCCTACTAAGCACCCCAAAAGCCATAGTTTCAGATGTCCCAGATCCTACGTGGGGAATAAAACTAGAAGATTAAAACCTGTCTTTTTCATACTCAACACATAACCATGGCCTAGTTCTCCAAGTACAATAGCCCCTGATTTAAATATTGAGTGTTCTCCTAGAACTAACTTTGGTTGAAAACACACTGCAGAAATAATCCAGTTTGAGAGCACTTTAACTACCCTGGCTCAGTGCTAGGGAATCCTGGGACTTGTAGTTTAATGTGGCACCAGAGCTCTCTGGCAGAGAAGGCTAAATTTCTTACAAAACTACAGTTTCCAGGATTCCCTAGCATCGAGCCAGGGCAGCGAAAGCAGTTTCAAACTGGAGTATTTCTGCAATGTGTTTTGGACCTTTCTCACAGCTGAGGCCTGAGCATGGATTTGCATCATGTTAATTAGGTTTTATTTCTAACAAGTTTATTGTGCCTAGAATTCTCTGTTAATTATGAAATAATTAATAACCTATTACCTATTCACACAGTAATACTTTTAACTGAGTAAAAAAGCTAATTCTAAAAGTGAAACTGATCGAGCAAAGCAGAAGCTCTTCCCAAGTTAATTTGGGATTGTGGGAACACTTTCCTCCCTGTAGATTTGTTGTACAGTGGGACCCTGGTATCCACTGGGGTTTGGTACAAGGACCACTCATGGATACCAAAATCCATGGGTGCTCAAGTCCCTTTGGGGTGAAACAGATGGGCAGGAAAAAGTGGCTTGAAGCTGCCTTTTCTGAAGCCACATTGAAACTCCACCAACCAACTGCACCACCGGCTCCCAAGGCAACTGGAGTGCTCATGTCATGACCACATGATATGGCTTCAAGCCAGGAAGAAGCGGAAAAAAAGCTGCTTCTTCTTGAAATGGCTTTACTCTGCATAAGGCACCTAGAAGGCACTTTCCTGCTGGCTTCAAGGCATGTGTCATCTAAACACCACCTTCAAGTCATCCTGAAATCACCTCTTTTTGCCTGTCTGTTTAGCCCCTTTATGTACAATGGTGTAGTAAATTGAAGTCCCTCATATAAAATGGCAAAATCAAGTTTGCGTTTTTGATTTAAAAAAATATTTGCAAGCTGTGGATGGTTGAATATGTGGATGCAGAATCCATGGATATAGAGGGCTGACTGTACCCCATTTAAGACCTTCTTCTAGTATATTCATATCCATACCTTGGCTGGTGGGTAAGTTTAAGATTTCCTTAGAACTTGGCAACCTCTCATCGCATATCCCCACACCCACAATTAAGAGGCTCATTATTAGGATTTTGTCTTTATACAAGTTTTTTTTTAGATAGCCATGTTTGATTGGAAGCCATTGCTCAGTCTGCATATCCTGCAGATGGAAATTTTCACTATGTGTCTTGGAAGATTAATCTCAGTCTAAAAAGACCAGCTATATACATTTTAAACATTTTAAACATCACCTCTTTCTTCATTACTCTCTGCTTTTTCTCCATTTCTTCTGACTCCAGTTATCCACATAGTCACCCTTCACATGTTATTTTACCTTCTTTTAGTGTAGAATCCTCAAGTTTTAAAATCTGTATATTCTAAAGAACTGGGTGGTTCACACTGTGAACTGACAGCTATTTTCCTCACTGAGTGTTATCTCTATGAGGTAAATGCAAATATAGGATGTAACAGGCAGGAGGCTTTTCTCTGACTGTGACATTTGTTCTGCCCTCTGCAATCCTTGAAACATTTTCATTTATGAGACAGACTATGTGGAGAAAACAAGTGGTTGGCTCACAAGGGTAAATTGTGCATCCAAAATTGCTTAGTTAATAGTAGGCTGCAGACCGTCATGAAAATAGCTGGATTAATAGAATACACATCTATGTTTCTTTCAGTTCTGATATGTAACATCATTCTTTGAGAGTAACAGAAAATGCTTGAGTGATGGGTGGTTTGTTTGTTTTCTGGCTTAGTTTTTAGTTTTGCAAATTTGTATATGGCTATTCATTGCTTGCTAGTTTTCAGTGTTGAATTGCTTATTTTCAGTGTTGAATTGATTTGTAAAATAATTGAGTCATTGACAGAACAGGATCAATTGTATTTGGCAGAAACAAACAATAATAGGAAAGGAACCAAGTATTTTGATTTGTTGCCTTGCAGAGTAAACTGTCAGAACTCCCATGGTTGTCCTTGCCTTCGCAGTGCAGAGCTTCTGAATACAGTCATTGTACTCTGGAAAGCAAGAGGGGAAGATGTACACTAAATACATGTTGGATGCAGGAATTATAGTTCTAGTCATTTTCCGCAGCTGTTTTATTCCAGTTAATTTAATTGGAAGGTCCTACAAAAGAGAAGGGAAACAGAATAAAGATTGTAAACATGATGTACAATGATTCATCCAGAACCATATCCCCCCTCCAGCCCACACATATTCCTTGAAATGAATTTTTTAAGCACTCATAGGACAGCATCCACCCTTTTAAAATGCTCTTCAGATCTCAAGAGAAACATTCTGCTTGGGTAGTGAGGCTGATAAATGGATTGCTTGTTCATGTTTGTCTTACCTACTGATTCATCTTTAGTGGGAATTTTTACATTTTAGACCTCTGAGAGAGAAATTCAGCAGATCTGCCTCCCACCCCCCCCCCCCCCCTCAATTCAGCTCCACACTTCTGTGTGTGCTGTGGTAGAAAATCTGAAAGCCCTCACATTTCAGTAGCCAGGTGAAGTAGGTGGAGTGTTGTTGCAATTTGGAAGCCAGATCTTTCTACTTGGTTTTTGTCATGGAAGTATTAAAGGAACAAACATTTTGTGTTGCTTGAAACCAGAGGCAGAAAAATTGTGCTCCTCTGCTCCTCTGTTGAAATCATGGGACAGAATAACTGAACAAGCAAGAATGTCCATCATTACGATGGACAGGATATGTGTGTAGTGTAGTTGTGTGCAGGATGCAAAGATATGTTGCAACTCAACCCCAGTTTAAAAACTGAAAGTACACATTATTTCTTTAAAGCAGGGATGGGAAGACATGACACTCCAGATGTTGTGAGACTACAGTGCCCATCATCCCCCAGTCCTGGTCTTGTTGGGTAGTGGCAGTCAATGCCATTTGGAGGATCCATGTTCTCCACTCCTTCTCTTAATTCTCTGATATGGCATGGCACAGGATGTCATGCAAATGGTGGCTTCCATATAAGTGGAGTGGCAAATCTGTTCTGAGTTTTAATCCAGACTTTAAAGGATGCTGACCCTATTTTGGAGAAAGAGCTCTCAGCACCTTAGAGAGCTCTTTTGTGATCTGACCTAAAACCCAGAGCGGATTCACTGCCTTACTGACATGGAAGCAGCCACCCCCCTTTGCTGCCATCTTTTCCCATCTGTTTCCCTAGTGTGAGCCCTATCAATATGCTGAGCGAGAAAGCTTCTCAAGTGATATACTATATGTTGGATAGTGTGTGAGTGGGTAAGGGAAGGACAGAGATGTGGATGCTTATTGCTTGCCTTGCAACTCTGTCACATTCTGTTGTGATAGATGATGCTGAGATACAGTCAATGGACAATCCAGTTGATTTATTTATCTGAGGCTCTCTCTTGCATTTTATATTGTGTGTGTTTTCCCCCCTGTAGCAGCAGACTGCAATGGCTCACATACATGGAAACAAGTGGAGAGGCTCACTAGGAAGCATGATTCAGTTGTGACTGTCGAATTGTGTGTGAAAGCTTCCTCCTGCCCTGGTGATTCTGGCTATTGAGACACAAGCCTGCTCACGTCTGCTTTGTAAAACTAATGCAGTTTGATACCACTTTTAAGTGCTGTAGCTTCATCCCATAGAATCCTGGGATCTGAAGTTCTACAAGATCTTTAGCCTCTGCTATAGAGTTCTGGTGCCTCACAAAACTACTGATCCCAGGATTCCGCAGGAAGATGAAGCCTTAGCAGTTAACATGGTATCAAACTGCATTATTTCTACAGTGTAAATGCTCTCCTGGTATCTTCTTCTTCATCATGATAGACTGTGATGGGATTTTGGGAACTGTTCTTTATATGCAGGGATAGGGCTGCCACTGTTACCTCTTACTAGAATTATGTGCCCTTTACAAATGTACAGTACTACACTCGTCCCTCCATGTTTGCGGCTTTGACTTTTGCGGATTTGATTATTCACAGATTTTATTAATATGTTCTCTAGGAATATCTAAGCCCTCCAACGCAACTCTATTTTAACCAAAAGTCAGACTGAAGAATCTAGAGATTCCTAGAGAGAACACTCCAGTAGGCATTTGTAGTTCCTCCGGCACATTTCTGTGGTCAATGTCTGGCAGATATTAACCATAGAGTTGCACTGGAGGACCCAGAGATTCCTAGAAAGGTGTTCTCTTAGGTAAAAATATAGTGTTTTTGTTATTTGTGTTTTTTTGATATTCACAGGGATCCTGTGCCCCTAACCCCAGCATATGTGGAGGGATGAGTGTATAGAGGTAGAAATTCAGCAGCAGTTGAAACTTTTCACTTTGCTGCACTATATGATTGAGGAAAATAGTAACTGTATTAAATACTACTACTTCTGCTACTACTGCTGCTGTGCTACGACATTTCAAAAGAAGTAGAAAGAAAGGAGGCAACTTATTAGGGATATTCCAAACAGAAGTTTAATTACCATCTGGTAACTTTCCCCTCTAAAATATATTTGCCTGGATCAGTGCTGCTCAAGGTGGTGGTTCCTGAACTTATGCCAGTCCCTGAGCCATTGGCTACTAGCTCATGGAGAGTTTCCAGGAAAGGAAGAAAGCTGTATCCAATGGGCACACACATGTGGTACCAGTACCTGGCACATTGGGTGGGGTGGGGGATATTGGTCTCTTGGATCAGATAATCTGAGAAGCACTGAGCTAGGTTGAACCTTAAGCAGGCTATCCCTTCATCCCAACCATCTTCGAATGTTACTAATGTGGGCTGTCATTTCTTGCCACCTTACAGATAGTCTCAGTGGTTCAGTGCAAACTATATCACTTGACCTCAGATTCCTTCCCTTCCCTTCCTGTGGAGGGTTAGTGCACACTTTAGTAACAGAGAAAACATGTGCCAGAAATATCTTTTGGGGAGGGGACATGCTAGTTCCTGACGTTTGCCAAATAAGACCTTTTCATGTTGGTAGGAATTGATTCTGGTGTTTGTGTTGAAGTTAGGCTGCCATTTGAGATGGTCCAATGTATTTAAATAGAAAGAGTAGATACTTGTGGTTTCTGTTACTGTATTTAGTTTGTCCATATCACAGTGAAGATTCATAATCCAGTGCATACTTTTCATGTTACTACTTAGATCAGCTGTTGTTAAACACATTTGGCATGGCAGAGCAATCTGTGGTCTAGTTGATTCCCTTGAAGACTGGGTATTTTCTCCTTCACTTTAAGACACATTTGGGACCTACTAAGTACCTGACTAAGGGGCTTGACAGACCATCTCTTTCCTAGCTGAATCTGGGCCGTGGCAGCTGCACACCGCAGCCCCGATTTTGCCTTTCCAGGGCACCATAGCCGTGTTACTGTGGATTGGCGGTGTTCTTTCAGCGCTGCATCATATGGACGTAGTGCTAGAGGAGCGCCATGATGTCATGCGTCATATGGAACAGTGTGTAACATCGTGGTGCCCTGGGAGCAGAGTCAGGGCCTGTGTCATCTGGACACGAGGCCCCGACTCAGTCCCCAGGCTGGCCTTACTGGCCGGTTTGAAGAGGGCCTAACTCACAAACTGCATTCAGACATATGCCTAGGAACAGAGGCCAACCTTGGGCCCATACACTTTTTCCTCCCTTTCCTCCCTCCTAAGTGCATGAGATGATTAGAGCCTTACTGGCTGGCTAGAGGCAAAATATAATTGCATGTTACTTCCTAACATGACAACCTTGGTTTGCATCCAAGTATAACAAGCACAGTTTATTCTGGTGTGGGGTGTGGGTAAAATGTAATCCAGGTGTTTCATGCAGTCCTCAACTCCCCTATACTTCCCAAACTGTTCTCCTTTTTAGCCAAAGAAAAAAAAGAAAATTGCCTTCCCTCGAAATCTCTTGAGAGAGGCAATTTATCTTTTAAATAGGTTGCAGGTCTTCCCTGCACAATTTAACATTAAAAAATAGCCACTTTTCAGAACCAAAAGTGACTTCCAGCAACTTTTTGGCTTTTTGTGTGTGGCAGAAATCTGCCCCAGATCTTTTATAGTTGCATGCCCCAATTTACAGATACTATAGTTACTGGGTTCCAGCAAAATTGAAAACTGGTTTATGGCACATTGTGATAAGAAGGGTCTACTTTTCTCTGCTAATGGATACAAAAAGGCAGAAGGAAAGCAACATCTGAATCTGTGATTTCAAGACATGAACCAAAACCTGACTGTTTTTATATCCTTCAGTGAATCAGAATTTATTCAGACTTCAGATGATAATCTCTCATATAGTTACATATAGAATGTTGGTGGTCATTGCGGGACAAGCATTTCCTACCCACTTTCCATGTGCCAAGGGCTGGCATCATATTTGTGCTTATTGTTTGCAATTGTTTTTTCTTTCTTTCCTGGAAATTTGCCAGGGATTGACAGACAGTGGTTTGGGGAATGGCACTTGTCCATAGACTACCACTTTGAGTATTTTTGCTCTGTCTAGTAAAAAATATGAGGTTTGGGTAACAAGCACCAGATTTCATGCTGAAATATTTCTAGTCTGCTTATGAC
Source organism: Sceloporus undulatus (assembly GCF_019175285.1). Taxonomy (NCBI): domain Eukaryota; kingdom Metazoa; phylum Chordata; class Lepidosauria; order Squamata; family Phrynosomatidae; genus Sceloporus; species Sceloporus undulatus. The sequence goes on from NC_056522.1 coordinate 134,267,097, forward strand.
ATGGCAGCTTTTTTCAGAAGTCCATCTAACCCTTGCCGTAGGTTGAATATTTAGAATCGTCAATAGGAGCACAGGCTCTGCAATACTGCAGATTAGATTAGCCAAAGAGGCTAGAGACCAAATTAATGAATCTGACTGCTGATGAAATTAAAGGCTTTCCATTTTCTGTTACTTATTTATCTTGAAAACTGTAGAAACCAGGGACTGCTAAGAAATAGAGCTAGGTATATACAGCATACACATATACCTAACTCTGTTTCTTAGCTGTTCCTGGTTCCTATGGGTTTCAAGCTAAATAGATTTTAAAAAATGACAAGTCTTTAATTTCATCAGCAAACAAATTCCATGAAACTCAGTGGGTGGCCATGGGCAAGTCACACTCTCTCAGCCTCAGAGGATGACAATGGCAAAACCCCTCCGAAGAAACTTGCCAAGAAAACTCCAGGATAGATTCACCTTAGGGTTGCTATCAGTCAGAAACAACTTGAAGGTACGTAACAACAACAACAACAACATACATTCCTACAAGTTGCCTGTTGATTTCCTATGAATTTCATAGGGTTTTTTTAGGCAAGGAATACTCAAAGGTGGTTTTGCTCTGAACTATAGCCTACAGCACCTTGTGTTCTTTGGCAGTCTCTCATCCAAGTACTAACCAGGGCTGACCCTGTGTAGTTTCCAAGATCATACAGGACCTAGTGCCTTTAGAATATTTAAGCCCTTAAGAGTTAATGGTAGTGGTGTGTGCCTTCAGGTGTCATAGTTCAGTGCTCAGACCACTACACCACATTGGCTCTCAAGTGTGTCACTTGCTGCATGTTTAAACCTACCCTGAGGGAGAAGGTTAGGAAAGGTAAAGAGAGAAGGGTAAGAAGGAAAATGAAAGAGAAAGAAAATGAGTGAAAGAATGAGAAAGGGAAGTTATATGGACGAATTTAAGAAGAGGAAGAGGACAAGAATGAAAAGTGAAGACGATCAAGAAGAAGAAAAGAACTCAATGCTGAAAAGATAATAATAATAATAATAATAATAATAATAATCCTACCCTGAGGGGAGTCACTTGAGAGAGGCATTATAATGCTAACCAGATCTTCCAGTTACAGTGCCACAAGTTCATTAATAACAATATAAGAAACAGCGAAAGGTGCAATGGGCATTTTTCTGCCAGCCAAAAAACCCCCAAAAACAAACAAAAAAACCAATATGTCTGAACAAATCCTGCTGAGAAAAAACCCATCATAGGGGTTCACCTTAGAGTCACCATAAATTAAAAAAAATGACTTGAAGGTACACAACAATAACAACAACAACGTTATCTCAGAACACTCCCTAGGCTTCTGGATAACTACCACTAGGATTTTGGATGGTTGCAAACAAGGGAGAACAGTATAACCATAAGTGACAAGGTGTGTATTAATTTGGCACCCTATTTAATTAAATAGGTTGGCATTATGTGGGAACAGGTCGATGAACACAGCTTTGAAGAGCTCACAGTTTGAAATGACATGTAGTAACACTGTGAAGCACTTTGGTTATGAAATACAGAATACAGGGGCCATTATCTGGTGTACTGCAGTGAGCTGGCGATTGCTAGTGTTTGCTTTAAAGAGGGAGTTCCTACTGTTTTCTTTTCTACCAGGAGGCACCATTCTCTCCACAACACAAGTATTTTATTTCCTACACGTAGACTTTGTAAAATGAAATTGAAGAGTTTAAGAAACTTAGTAGCACAGTCTGACTGTGCTCCAGAATGATGCGGAAGCTCTTTAGACAGAAGCAAGAGTGGAGAATGAATCTATTGGAACAAATGTGCTGCATGGGTTAGTACAATAATGTCTATGATAAGGTTTGTGTTTTGTTTTGATTCCTTCATTGCTTTGGAAAAGAAAAGATGCAAAATCTGTCTTTTAGGCTGCAATTACAAGCAAGGCATTGTACTTTTTGGGCTTTTTTCTCCAGAGTGTTGAAGCAGTTGTATTTTTATTTCATTTTTATACATGCACACCCCCGCACACATAAACTGACACCTGCAAAATATTATATTAGACACACAGAGAGACAAGCACCTGGGTTACTTTATTTGAACAGGAATGTTGCATTTTGCATTGACATGTGTCATATTGCCCTGTAAAAGTGTCTTCTTGCTAAACTTCCATCTCTGCTCTTGATTGTTTTTGACTGTGCTGTGCTCTGTCAAACTTACATGTTTACCTCTTAGTTTTAAGTGTTTACATCTGACTTTACTCCATTTTACTGCTTGCCATCGTATGAGAGTTTGCTAAACATTAATCCAGAAGTTAGCCTTCACATTCCAGTACTCTTTTAGAGTGAGGGTATTCTAGAACATGAGTTTCAGTCTTTTTGTCTACTGATATTACTTTATGATAATGATTTAACTGAAAATATGATAGAATGGCTTAACAGCTTACAGTGTAGAGTACATTAAGGAACTTCACAGAAGGAAAATTCTAACTTCCTGACAGTAAGGGCTGTTCGACAGTGGAACACACTCCCTCAGAGAGTAGTGAAGTCTCCCTCCTTGGATGTCTTTAAACAGAGGCTGGGTGGTTATCTGTCGGGGATGCTTTGACTGAGAGTTCCTGCATGGCAGAATAGGGTTGGACTGGATGGCCCTTGTGGTCTCTTCCAACTTTATTATTATTCTTTCTCACTATTTTGGAGGGCCATTTCCTTCCTGAACAATGTGGGATGGTGCTTTGAATGCTGTGGGGCAACGGAGGAGAGGGCTGGAAGCTTACGTTCTGTTGTTGTTGTGTGCCTTCAAGTTATTTCTGCCATATGATGACCTTAAAGTGAATCTATCACAGGATTTTCTTGGCAGGTTTCTTCAGAGGTGGTTCGCCATTGCTGTCCTCTGAGGCTGAGAGAGTGTGACTTGCACAAGGTCATCCAATGTTTGTTTTTGTCCTCCCATGGCTGAGCAGGGATTGGAACCCTGGTTTCCAGAGCCATAGTCCAATGCTCAAACCGCTACACTACACTGGCTCTACATTATCCTATGATAGAAAACTGCTTTTGGGCAATTCTTTCCTCTCCAATCAGTCTTATTTTGCATAACCCACCATTGTACAGGAGGACTTCCCAACCACACAGATGGATTGAAAGCTAGGGGAGAGGCTGCAAGGAGAAAGATGTGACAGGCAACACTCCTTATGTGAACCTCTGCAAGTTATTTTAGGGCCTAAGTCTAGATTTTGTTAAGGTATCCCTCTTTTTAAAAAGCAATGTCTTTACCTCTTTATATTTAGGACAATGCTCTTATATATAACACATTTTTAATAGGCATATTTTAAAACTGTAGTTAGGCTCAATCTGGAAGTAGCATAGGGATTTTAAAATAATTTCTAATGTTCACATTGGGACATTTTCTCTGCCCTTCATCTGGGAAGTAAAATTTGAGTGTGTTGGGGAGTGGTATGGGTGGGGAATCACAATAATTTTTTTCAATTAAAAAAAATTGGGGTAGAGTGGGATGTGGATTAGAAATGGTGGTGGTGCAGCTTTTCCTTTTCCTGTCATTACCAGTAGTGGCACCAATAGAGTTCCTAGGTTTGCAGCCTAGCTGCCAGATTGTATAACCTGCAATGCCTCAAGGGAATCCTTGTTCTAGGGCTTGGGGAAAAATATGTAGCCCTTCAGATGTCTTTGAAGTGCAACTCCAATAATCCCTCAGCATTGCATAGTGGTTTGAGTATTATACAGTATTATGACTCTGGAGACCAGGTCTTGATTCCCAGCTCAACCAGGAAACCCACTGGATGATCTTGGGCAAGTTGCATGTCCTCAACCTCAGGTGAAGGCAATGGCTAACCTCCTCTTGCCAAGAAAATCCCATGATAGGGTTGCTGTAAGTTGGAAACGGCTTAAAGGCACACTACAATAACAAACAACAAATTGTGTACACTGGTGAGGAGTGATGGATATTGTGAGCCAAAAACATTTGGAGAGTCACGGTTCTCCACCCTTGTCCTTCGGTATAGTGTGTGTGTATTGGATGGAGGAGGGAATGGCAGGGCCTTGTTCTTTTGTGCCAGAAATGGGTGCAGTTTCAGTCATCCCCAGGAGTAACACTGACAGGCATTACTGCCATACAATAAGTATTATTGTTTATAAATGATGAAGCAGATTGTACACAGTAGACAAAAATTTCAACTGTTTTTGTGTTGAGGTCCAACCTCACACTCAACAGTAGAACTGGGCCACTGAACTAATTCTATCCAGGCTGTCCCTGGCTGGTGATAAAATTAATTCCCCATAGCTGGCTATATGAGGCCCCTAGAGTTCAATCCCTCTAGGGTGACGCTAATAGAAAGTGGACTTCCAAGGTTTATAAAGTACAGAAACAAACGAAAACATAGTGGGAAAAGTGAGCCATCTCCTGCCATTAACTATGAATTGTGCAAACAGTTTAATAACAAAATGCAATTTACTCTTCCAGTCCTTTCTCAGCTTTCATATCTTTTCCCAGCCTTAAACATATGAACTAATGCAAGAAAAAAAAAGGATCCTAACAATGTTAACAAATCACCTTTTTCATAGATTCATAAAATCACGTAGTTGGGGGAGATCTCAAGGGTCATCCAGTCCTAACCCCTGCCATGCAGAAGTACACAAAGTACCCCTGACAGATGGCCATGCCCTCTGTTTAAAAATCTTCAAAGAAAGAGACTCTACCACTCTCCAAGGCAGCATGTTCTACGGTCGAACAGCAATTTAGAGCAGGTTTCTTGCTGTTGTTCCTGTTTTATCTTAGTCTCCGGCTTCAGGAACTTTAACAGAAGTTAGGTGGATAGAGAATATAATATTAACAATATTTCATCATAATTGAATAGGACTCAGAAACAAAATGGTGCCAGAGGGGCATGAAATATATAATTCCAACATTATATCATCTGTACTGAATAGGCTTCAGAAACAAAATTGCAGACAGTGTGCTTATTTTTAACTTTAAGGTCCTAAGGAGCCTCAAGTCAAGTTACTGTAATGACCACATTTCCCTGGAGATATACCTACACACTTTAGTTCATCACTAGAGGCCTGCTTTTATTGTGACATTTGGTATACAGGCATATGAAATTAGACTTTCCTGGTTATTAAATCTCACCTATGCAGACAATTATCCTCTCCAAGGAGGCCTACCTTGTCAGTCTTTGAACACCTTCCAGCATTTGGCTAGATGTTCTTTAGCAGAGTGGTTGTAGTGTGGTTGAAGCCGGCACAGTTGTATTTGACAATTTTCCTGCAGTGGTGTTTACTTGGAATGTGAAGGACTAGATATTACTGGCTTTCTTAATTTTGTATTTTTATTGACTTTTACTATTTGTGGTGTTAATTGCCTGATACAAAATCACAAGTAGGCTGACATCCTATATAACTCAGCATAGAATGCTAGTTCCATATGTAGATCTATATTAGGCTGAACCATATACCTCCCCTGATTTTACAGTACAGCCTTTAAATCCTCATGGCGTGGCCACTCCATGCATCATGAAGAGCAGGCAGTATCAGAGAAAAATCTGCCTATGCCCCCGTAGCCAGACACAAAGTAATTACATCAGCAATGAGATCCTCTGAGGTTCTCTGAAGGTCTAATCACTGCTGTAATAATTTCATGTCTAGCTACAGTACTAAGACATAGCCCAGTGCCACAAGGGATGGAGTAACCGTAGTGGGACTTCAGAGGAATGTATGGTAAGTACAGGAATGCTGTCACTTTGAGTGCAGCTGAGAGATGAAAGGAATACCAACCTATGCAGCACCCAATAAAGGGCATACACTGGCACAACAGGATTCCAGCTGAAACGGGTGTTTGCTTGAAGAGTCATTCTTTTTATACAATATTGCCAAAATTCGACCATATCTCTCTGCCTCTACTGCCAAGATCCTGGTCCATGCCATAGTGGTCTCGCAACTCGATTACTGTAACATCCTCCTGGCTGGGCTTCCTCTTTCTCACCTCCATCCTTTAATTTCTGTCCAGCATTCAGCTGCACGCATTATCACTTCTACCCACCGCTCTGACCACATCTCTCCTGTGTTGGCATCCCTTCACTGGCTCCTCCCCCCTTTCCACATTCAGTATAAGCTCCTGCTGTCAACGTTTAAAGCCCTCCATGGGCTGGCCCCTCCTTACTTATCAGACCTTATTTCTCCTCACCTTCCCACTTGGGCCCTCTGTTCTGGTAGTCAAGGTCTGCTGTCCCAGCCCAGGATTTCCTCTGCCCCATCCTGGATTCGCCCCTTTTCACTCGCTGCCCCTCACTCCTGGAACCTTCTTTCCCCACAAGCAAGAGCCATCACTTCTTTAACCAGCTTCAAAACAGAGTTGAAGACCATCCTGTTCAGAGAAGCGTTCCCAGGCATTGCATAATTGTCACTTGCTATTTGATGTTCTTTTGTTGTCTGTTTTATTGAATCATTTCCTGTATTGCTATGTATTTTATATGTATTATCCTACTAGAAAGGCCCCTTCCCCACCACCACTCCCTTCTCCTTTTGTGTCGTGTCTTTTTAGATTGTAAGCCTGAGGGCAGGGAACCGTCCAATTAAAAAGATTGTATGTACAGCGCTGTGTAAATTTACAGCGCTTTATAAATGAAGGTTAATAATAATAATAATTCTCCCTACCATATTTATAATTCAGTTGTAATTAGTAAGATGGCCAAGGCCCAGTTGAGTTGGTATTAAACCAGTTGTTTTTCTGAATTCAACGCCCTCCAAACTTATGGATGTTGGAAATTATTTAAGACTACCTAAATTATCTGTGGCCTACTTTGCTGTGGCATTTTCTCTGTCTCTGAACTGGAGGAGTTTGGATCTGGAGTAATCTAGTTCCTTCCATGCCTCTTCCCTTCTCTCCCTACTTTTCTCCTCATCTGTTGACAGATCTTAGAGAGCAGAACGATTGCTCTGTTGGCAAATCTCTCAGATCAACTGGTAGAAGATTCTGCCAACAGAAAGAGACATGTTACTAATCTTAAGTATTTGCAGCTGGCACATCTTTTCATTAGGATTTCACAACCCATTAGCATATTTGGTTTTCATTTCCTCTCCTCCGTAACAACTGGTTTTCTGATGATTTCTTGTAACAGATGCTCCACATAAGCTTATAATAATTTATTCCATTTTCTCATTTTCTCCCCTTCAGGTAATGTGAGACTTTTCAAGATAGCACCTCCAAGTCTTAGTAAGTGCTATTTTTAGAAATACTAAGGGTCTTTTTTCTTGTTCTCCATTTCAGATGAACGGGACAAAGTACAAAAGAAAACATTCACAAAATGGATAAACCAGCACCTTATGAAGGTCAGTTCACATGCATAATATTCCTACTTAATGCTATCTTAGGGATTGTAACGCCTGTTGTAGTTGAGGGAGAACATTGTGGGAGAACATCCCAACAGTGGAACATTGTGACATATTAAACTGAAGGTCACATGAGCTCAGTTGAACCATTGTAAAGTTAAAAAAAATCATGCAAGGGGAAGCATAGTCTGTCCGTGCTGTTGTTTGAGTTCATTGTCATCCACATATTGAATGAGTATCTTCTTCAGTGAGAAGTCTATTTTAGGTGGGGAGGGTCTGTTTATGATTAAGAAACTTGATTCTGTTGGGTTTTGAGTTGAGCAGAAATCCTAATAAATAAGTATTGCAGGCTCCCCTAGCCCCAGCAGATGTTCATTCTCCTGTTTGAGGATATGACAGCTGCTGAACCATAGGAAACAATAGAGGGGGAGCAGGGACAATAGAAGTGGTCCCTTTCTTCTCCTCCCATGATCCCAATTGTGTGGCGTTGAACATTTTTTGATGTGTACGTTTCCTGATGTATATTTACTTAAATGATACCAAAGTCACGCTTCATTCATGCTAAAATTCATGATACTAGTGAATGAATCTGTTAATTTGTAATAGCCTCATCTTAAGTATATTTACTCAGATTTAAATGCTCCTGATTTCAATATAGCTCATTCCCCTGTAATCCCTTTTAGGATTGCACTCCTAAGGCTGTGAATATTGGATATACTGGGCACCATTTGTAAGATTGTGAATATTAGATAATTGGAGGGATTTATTTGTTTGTAATGGAAGGAAAGAGGAATATTACTCTTTCCATGAACTATGAATTCATTTATGGTGAGGAATGATCACAAGAAAAGTTGAAACTTGTTTTAAAAAGTGATCTGGAAGCCCTGTCTAATTGGATAGTGACTACTGTGTGGTGAGTGAAATGCCTTTATACATGTTCAAAGACAGGGGAGTTATTGTTGGATTCAAGAGATGAAGCTCTGTTCCTCAAAAGAAAATTCAGGATCTGTATGAGGACTCATAAGATTTATCTTGGGGGGGGGAAGGGATGGACAACAAAGAGTGACAGCATGATCACAGGATGAGCCCTCCCTTGTAGCCTGTGCATGGAGCCGATCCTGTCCTTATAGGAAAGAAACCTGTAGAGTCTTCATCTAGTGGGAAGGAATTGTAGGGAGGGAGCAACAAGCAAAAAGGAAAGAGCTGGAGCGTATAGTCCCTAGATCTATAATGCACAATAGATGTTTGTGGCCTTGTGAGAGGAAAGAGAGGCTGGTGTCAATGGTTTAGGTTATACTCCCCCCCCCAATGAGAATAGAGAGATTTCAGTGACTTTGAGTACACATATCCCTCCTTGATATTTTTAGTTAAACATTGCATATACAGAAGGAAAGCAAGATAAATTGTTCCATGCAAATGATTTTTTCACAAAAGTCCCCAAATGCCAAAATATATCAAAAATGAGAAAAATTGTCTTACGATCTTGCCCAGCAGGAAGAAAACTTTTGAAACATGTGAGAACAAAATAAGCGAGAACAAAGTATGTCAGTTACATCCCTAACTGACAGGGTCATAGTTTTGACTTGGAGGAGTGTAGGATTTGATGGAAGTGTCTTAGAGAGTTCCTCTCCAGCAATGCTCTCATTTTGCCTGTTTCCCTATTGTGTGTCAGCCACTCTGCTGATATTTAGATCCTCAGTCAGTGAAAATCCAGCATAGGATTGCATCCAAAATACACTTTGATGTTTAGATATATGCCCCCACTCACAATTTTGTGGCATCTGGAGGTGAGATTATATTCCAAACCCTCTAGCAGTGGGTCAATGTGCAGAGTAAAATCATATCAGATAAATGTGCTTAATTAATTATTGGAAATCTTGGTGGTATTCATATTAACGATGTTAAAATAATCAGATTTTTCCTCTGTATTAATAACTTAGCAGGCTAATGCCGTTAATATATTAATTCATTCTCTTTGTTGTAGATTATTTGCAATTAACTTTTGATTAGCATGAACTATGATTAATATTTTATTATTTATCCTTGATAGTTATTAACATGTAAGACAATTTTACCAGCTAAAATCAGCTAAAGGTTTAAAATTAATTGATCCATTATTCAGCAAGCTATGTCTTGCTATCTGTACAACATCACTGTATGCAAATTAAGCTTTGAAAATATATTGGTTTCTTTCCTGCTCCCAGTGTGAATTATGCCACAAATCTCAAGAGAGTAGCATATATGGTCTGTCTGTATACACACAAGACAATGGCATAGTTATTGAATATGCCATATTACTTTACAAACTATTATTTTTCTGTTTTAGAAAACTTGGATTTTCCTTCACTTACAATTTGTCGTTGTGATTGTGAGTCACTTTTATATATAAACAAATAACATGTAGACAGATAACAAAGTGGTGATGACAGGTGGCTGCCTTCCCTTGTGATACCCATTCATCGCCCATTGATGTGGTGTGTTTTGAGTCATAAGCCAGCAAGCAGCTTGTAGCATTACAATGATTTTAAATATGTAGCTATAATGGTAGCTAGCTACAGGGTTGGGTTTGAAAATGTAATAAGTTGTTTTAAAAGTAACTTTCCATAGTCTGGATTTGGGATGATTGTACAACAGCCATGGCCACTTGATATTTCATGGATGATAAGAGATGTGTTGGACACTGTCTATATATTTTTTTGTACTTTGAAAAGGTTATTTTTTAAAAAAAAATAGCAAATGTTATTCTGTGTTGTACCTCCTGAGCACTTGCACAGCCATTTCAGGGATAGTAACAGAATAAATGCCCTTCATCTAATCAGTATCTTTGTCTTTGTAGGGCAGAATACATGCCTGTGTTCTGAAGCCTCCCCCAACAAAAAATTTGCATGCAGTGAGCTTGTCACAATTTCTTTCATTGGTTGTTATATTACTTTGGAATCTTGGTGCAGGATGTGGAACAAAATGAGACTTGGGGGCCATTCCTGTAAAGGCATATGATTCCTTTAATCGTTGCACTCTTTTCCATGGTGATTTTTACTGTCCCCATCTTAATTACTGTGTGGGCCTGGAGCCAGAATATCACATAAAAGCTCCTTTAATGTGCATTCAGGGTTCTCTATTTATTTGTCTATTCATCCATTCTGGTGCTTTGGTATAACTTTGTTCCAAATCCAGTGTTGGTATCACATTCTGACTGTGTGAAAGTGTTAATTGTGCATGGCACAGGTAATTGAAATAACATTATATAATAATGCATATACAGTGTTTAAACCAGAATTTTGTGTCTTTACTGAAAATTAATGTCATTGATTGAAATGGTCTAATGTGAGTGATTGTGACTGTACCAATGGGAATATTTAATCAAAATATTCTTGAAATATTTTCTTGAAAAAATAAATTTATATAAGCCTATAATTATCAAGTAAGAGAGAATATGTAAAGCCTCAATCCCATACATACACATCCCAGAGTAAGGCATATTGGACTCAGTGGGACTGACTTCAGAACAGAGGTGTGTATAGACTGACATCTCTACTTCAGAGTACAGATGTATGGGATCACATAGAATGCATGCAAGCAGTCCTTACTTATAATGCATTTGGCAGAAGCAGCCATGATCCATTGATTTCTTGTGGAAGAGTCTTGTACTTTCATCTGAAACTTTCTTGTTCATTCACTTTAAACAGAGGGGAGAATCCTATCCATGGGGAAAAGATGCACCAAAGTATCTGTAGAAATGTGAGCTGGAGGAGTGTGGGACTTTGTGCTATGGAGCCTGACTGTGTAGTGAAATAAACTGTACTATTACCCAGCATAAACATTATGCTGAAAAGCAAAGAAAAAAAGATGACATTTTGCCCAGTGCTGATGAGATGGACTTAATTATTATTTTTAGGGAACTGACACATTTCAGTTATACTCTGTAGCTGTGAGAATTTGATTTCCATATTCAAAGGTCCATGTGGTTGCCATTTAATTTCTCAAGATTTCTATTTGGGAAGCAGGACTTTGAGCTGTCTTTAAATAATTATTAAAGGCATTTTTTTCAGCACCAAAATTCATGCCCTTTTGTTGTTCGGCTGACGTGATTGTTTCCTCCAATTGTCACTGGTAAATTATGCATTTTGTTAATCTCTAAAATGATATTGTATAAATACAACCCTTTCCCCCACACTGCAGACTCAGTGATGGAAGAAACATTGTTGGTAAATGATAATCCAAGTGCAGTGAATAAATGAAATCAAATTACAATTTTAGGTAGCTTCTCTGACTCTCTTTAGTATAGCAGCCTGTTTCCATACTCATCTGCTTTGGAAAAGAACACTGGACAAGTGAAGTGTAGCGAAACAGCGCCATCTGCATCTGTAACACAAAGGTCCTTGTATCATAAAGCTGCTATCACAGAGAACAGCACATGTAATACGTGGGAAAACCAGATTGTACAGATATATGGCACCATGGGATCTCTCGGAAGCTTAAACCTAATGCACATTTTCTTTGTGACAGCAGGCAGCAGGAAAGATTCACTTAGCAAACACTTAGAGGCAGAGACTTTAACAAAAATATGAAACATTTAAAAATGTAATAACATCCCTGCAAGAGGCAAGGCGGATATTTGGGTTGTTGCCTAAATGATCAAAAGAACAATGCCAAGATAGGAGGAAGTGTACGTATGCGCATCCATTCTGTTGGGACTTCTTTGTTTGCCTTCAAGTCCTATATAGAAGCAGAATACAGCAGGAAACCAGATGCAATAGCTCTCAAATAAAATGGAAGCTAAAAGGTGCTTTGGGAAGTCATTTATATGTAGGCACACAGCAGCAGGAATACTGGATTAACTGGCAACATGAAGAAAGATATATCACAGGAAGATGGAATCAGCAGAAATCCTGTTTTGTTTTCAAACAAAATATGAGTATATGATGTCCTCAGCAGTGCCTTCCATTAGGCATACACTGTCCTCTCCAGCAGCTATGAAAAGTTAAAATCTGAAAAAATGTTGACCCTTTCACATTATACAAGGTAGGAAGCAGGAAACATCCCCCTTTGCTATAGGAATTTTATCATGCTTTCCAAATGAAATGTAAACAATTTTAATAGTCTTCTGTTACTTTAGCTTATACAGTACAGACAGAACAATTAGCTTTTAATGACGGGGAAGAGAGACCAGACACTGGCAAGGTTATCTCTATAGAAACAATTGGCAAAATTCTGATAATCTAGAGTGATTAAAAAACCTTTTAATAATCATATATACATTTTCCCATTTTGTTAAAGCACACCAGAAAACCACCTTAAGTAGCAGATGCTAAAAAAAAATAAAATACTATTATTATAGGTTTGTGGGTGATTGCTTGGAACTTGGCTTTCTTAGTGTTGGAAAACTGTCTGAATAGTTAAAATCCTCATTTTAAAACTGGTTTAAAACTATTTATGAGATTGCATTGGGGAAGGGCAGAATGAATGAGGGGTTGGTTGAATTGCTTCTGTTGATAATTTTGATAAAAATTAACATGATCATCAGTGAGGGAGATGGCAAGTTTTTTTTGCTAATGAGGATAAAGTGAGAACTTGTGTACAGGCATACCTCAGTTAACACAGCTTCTGACAAAGAAACTCCTTTCTACAGGAGTCTCAGCCCAGCCCCGTCTTGTCGCTGCCTTTTCTTGTGATCTTTGTAGCTGATTGTTTTTGTTTGTTTTATTATTTTTTTAGCACCGGCATTGGGAAAATTGTAAAGTGGGGGAAGAGAGCTGGAGATAGACAGACTTTCAGTGTAGCTTTCAGGAGGAGGGCAACCAAAATGGTTGAAGGGTCTGGAAACCATGCCCTATGAGGAACGACTTAGGGAGCTGGGGATGTTTAGCCTGGAGAAGAGAAGGTTAAGAGGTGATATGCTAGCCCTGTTTAAATATTTGAAGGGATGTCATATTGAGGAGGGAGCAAGTTTGTTTTCTGCTGCTCCAGAGAACAGGACCCAGAACAATGGATGCAAGATCCAGGAACAGAGATTCCACCTCAACATTAGGAAGAACGTCTTGACAGTAAGAGCTGTTCGACAGTGGAACACACTCCCTCGGAGTGTAGTGGAGTCTCCCTCCTTGGAGGTCTTTAAACAGAGGCTGGATGGCTATCTGTCGAGGATGCTTTGATTGAGAGTTCCTGCATGGCAGGGGTTGGACTGGATGACACTGGTGGTATCTTCCAATATGATTCTATACCTACTATAGCTGTGTGTGTTTATGTACAACTGGCAAGGTAAACAGCAACTGCCTCTAGAACCACTCACTGAGCATGTGTGAAGTGCAAAAGAGAAAGAAAAGAGGAAAACAGATTATCCTGCCTTATCAGCTACTCTGGCATGTTGATTTTTTTTTTTGGCCACCAAATGGAAATCATAAGAAATATGGAGGCTGTTGAAAGGGAAAAAATAATAATCTTGGGATATATTTTAGAAGAAGTTTTCAAGAGGTCTCTAGAAGATTTAAAATGTTTTAGTCTACTTATGCAAGGTTCTGAAAAAAAAAGTTTGCTCAAGCATTATTTATTTAATTTATCTGCCACTTTTCTTCCAGAAAGGGACCCAAGGCAGCTCACAGATAAAGTTGTTTAAAAACTTTACAATAAAACATTTTAAAACAATTAAAATTTCCATTCTAAAAACTGTATAAAATCACATAAAACATACACAAGTTAAAAACATAAATAGAACGTGTTGAACTGCTCTTTCTTTTTGTAGTGTAAAAACTTATCCCCATGCTTTCCAAGTTATTTCTACCTCTGGTGTCAACATTTCAGGTAAAGACATAAAGCTCAGGATTATATCTACTTTATATATACCTGTACTAGCAAAATGCCCATCATTGCAGGTGATGTGTAGATGGAAGGAGCATGTACATAACTGGGTTACACAATAGCCTCAAGTGTAGGTCTTTAATTTTGCCCTTAAGTGGAAAAACAATTAAAGATGTGCACTCAAGAACACTACTGGACTGGGCCAGACTCTATTATTAGACAGAGTGATAGCCTAATGCAGCTGATTTTATAAGACCTATGCAATGTATTATTATTATAGTTTTACTATGGGGAGTGGGAGAGGCGATCATAGGATTTCCTGTCTCCGGTTCCAGAATAACTTCTCTAGCCTTTGGTACAATACAGTTTAACTTGGGGGAGGTTTGCTAATCTGCCTCGAGCAGCAAATTGTCTTGGTTTGGCATGCTTAGACTTCAGTGATCGTAGCTGCACTGAAGTAAACCATGTGATTATTCTCATCCTGGATTGTGTTTCTTTGCTGCACTGAAAGGTAACGAGCTGTTATATAGAAGGAGCAGCAAAATGTTGGAAACTATTTCTTACTTTATACTGTATTTGTTTTACTTATTTGAAGATAATTAGAGCCATCTAGAAGAGCAGCAGCTGCACCAACACCACTGCCATCTGAAACTTTCTATTAACTATTGTATCAATGAAATCTTTAATACAATCTGGAACTTTAAAAGAAAGTAATCACTCAAAATGCTCAAACAAAAATTCAAAGATGGCCTTTCATCTTCCTTCTAAAAAATAATAAAATGCAGGTACAGTATGTCAAATCTCATTAGTGAAAGGGAGTTTGATGGTGTGCCACCACTAAAAGGGCCATGTGCCAATCAACCAGTCAGACACTCGATTTTAAGAGGAAGGCCTCAACAGGTAACTATCACATGGGAAGAGGGTTCATATGCAACTGCATTTATATAGCTATGCCAGTAATCCAGTCCTCCAGAATCCTATCTCCATTGATTTCTCTTTGCAAATCTATTGGCCATATGAAAAATCTTAGGGTTAGTTAAAGCCATGAATGCTTTTAGTGCTGGAGGTAGTGAAGGCAAGAAGTCAGTCAGTTGGCATTGCCAGTTTTGGCCACGCATTTCTAAAGGTTTGGCTAGCCTATTTGTGGAATAGAAATGCCTAAAGATAATTGAGGACATTTATGAGATGCCTGCATAAACCACATTCAGATATTTCTTCTTGTTTTAGACTCTCAGCTGTGCTGTGGTCCGAACAACTGTCAGTGAGTCTGCCCAGGGCAAAGCAGTATTTTAGCAAGGCCAGTGAACAGACAGAACTGTGTCATGAGCCATATAAAGTACTTAGGCAAACAGATTTTCATTATGAAGGATTATTTAGAAATGAAAGATTATTTTGAATTCAGGTGAGGATTTGCTTAATTTTGTTGCTGGTATATCCCATTAAATGCAGACTTCCTGTCCATAAATATGTTGAAGGTAAACTTAATATAAAGTACCTGTAACAATTTACAGCAGTCTTAATTGGTGGAAGAGAAAAACCATATTTATTCAAAATAAATATTTCCTTAGCAAATTCTTCCAATTCTGTGAATAGCCACTGTTGCCTTGCTTTGTTCTTTTAGGCAGTTAAATATTTCTGCCTTGATTTTGACAAATGCCCTCTGCCTCTCCTCCAATTATGGTGTTAAACAACTCTTCTCCCTGAAGGTTGGTACCCTATCTCTAGCCAAGTTGGCAGGCTTCCCACAGCCAGCTGTGCTATGAATGTTGTGCAAGTTGGCCTGCCTGAGGCACCACATACCCCTGCCCTGAGATTCTCACAGTAAATCTTGAAGGTTCTAACAAACTGCAGGCTGCCCTGGAAATCCAAAGGATTTCACTGGCAGTTTCATTGGCAAGCTTGCCTTGTTCCCAAATAAGTATGCATCCTGGGCTTTACAGGGAATGTTAAGAAGTGGCAATAATAAGTGCACCACCAAGCATATTAGCATATAAAAAGATATGCTTTACCTATTTTGCATCTTTCAAAGGTTTTTGATTTGTAATTGAGTAATGTGAAACTTGTGTTCACTTTTATTTCTTAGAATTATGAGAGAACAAAGGGTTACTTCTTTTTCTTGCTAGGAAGACTGCTGAGAAAGGAAAACAACAGTTTCATAAATTGTGAAGCCACACATGTCAGCAATGTTGTAATGCCTTGACTTTCCTGACTTTGCTTTGTGAGCAAAGTATTTATAGACAACAACTATTAATTTGGCTACAGTCTTTTCTCCACATTTTCTAAGTCCTGGGAAAATGTAAGTCCTTAAATCTACATCTGACTTGGCCATTTTCACTATTGTATAGGCTGCCCACCTTTAGAAAGGCAGGCAGTCATGATGATGGTGGTGGTGATGGTAGCTAGAGATAATTTATTGAGTCTGTTTCAGGATGAGTTTGTAAATGTTGTTTTAATTAAAACAAAATTTAGAGCTAAATCTAGTTGTTAGTCTCAACTAAAGCAGAAGTTTAGTCCTATCTATAGATGCATAGATTGAATGAAACTTGTTAAATGATTTATTGGGTCTGTTTAGTTGTGATTAATAACTGAATTTAACCCATGACACTAAAAGCATTATTCACCATGGTAAGAACAAGTTTCAGTAAGCCTTGGGTTCCAGAACTCCTTCATCCTTATCTGTTGCCATAAGAGCTGTGAGGAGGGCTCAGATGTTTTGCTTCCATTTCATAATACAGTAACTGCAGTTTGACATGCTGTCTAAACAGGAGAGCCATGTTCTTCTTTATGCATCACAAGTATAGGTCTGCACCTGCGTAGATTAGTATTTGGATATATATAATTTGTGCTTAATCTAAAATGGAAGTAGAAGCTTTGATATCATGGTCATAGTTTAAATATGCCAGTATTTGACCTGAAGCAAGGTCAAGTCAGATATGGCGACGCTCTCTCAGAGCCCTTTCGAATAACTAATGGTGTGAAACAAGGTTGTGTTCTCGCTCCAACTCTATTTACAATCTTCTTCAGCATGATGCTCCAAAGGGCTATGGCATACCTCGAAGAAGAAGACGGCATTTATATACTCTACCGTACTGATGGTAGCTTGTTTAACTTAAGCCGTCTGAGGGCTCGCACTAAGACTCTAAACTATCTAGTCCGTGAGCTGCTTTTTGCTGATGCTGCCCTCGTTGCCCATACGGAAGCAGCTCTGCAGTGCCTAACATCTTATTTTGCTACAGCTGCAGAGCTCTTTGGGTTGGAAGTCAGTCTGAAGAAAACAGAAGTTCTCCACCAGCCTGCACCACAGGAAGAACACTACCACCCCCACATCACTGTAGGCAAATCTGTGCTTAAGTCCGTCCAGCAGTTCACCTACCTGCGAAACATAATCTCTTCAGACGCCAAGACATATAGTGCATTCAGAAGTTGGAGTAATAAACACTTGAGGCTAAGCACAAAAATCAGTGTGTATAGAGCCATTGTACTATCTATTCTCCTCTATGGGTCTGAAACATGGGTCACCTATCGCCAACTCCTTTCATCAGCGCTATTTGCGCACAATTCTAAATATACACTGGATGTGTATATTTAGTGACAAATGTCCTTGAGCAAGCAGGGATCACTAGCATTGAGGCCGTGCTATTGAGATCGCAGCTGCGCTGGGCAGGACATGTTTCTAGGATGATGGATCATCGCCTCCCAAAAATAATATTCTACAGTGAACTCTCCACGGGTCAGCATAAGAGGGGCACCCCAAAGAAGAGATACAAGGACTCCCTAAAACAACATCTTAGGCTTGGCCAAATCGATCACCAACAATGGTCCGCCCTGGCCTTGCATCGGGAAGCATGGAGACGCACTATCTACGATGCTGCAGCCTTTTTCGAAAACGCATGCCAAATGATTCTCGAAGAGAAACAACACAGAAAGAACCACAACCCAGAAACATCACCCAAGGAAACATTCTGGTGTGCTTTCTGCAACTGGACTTGTTTATCTCAGATTGGCCTTTTTAGTCATCAACGCACTTGTAGAAAGCGCGGGATGAGTCCTTCCTGAATCTTCATTCGTGAGGAAAAGCCAGAGATCTGACCTGAGTAGGCCACAAGGAACCCACAGAACTGATGTGCTAACTTCCCCTGGAAGTGGCTTGACTGGACCATCCATAGGAGTATGTGGAATTACCAGTGGGCTTCTACATCTGTCTCTGTAGGGTGGAAGGAGTGATTAAGTGAACTGTTACCTCCATGTCGGCTTACCTACATAATTTCATAAGGTCCTTTTTCAGCTATTCACTAAATTAGAATCATTGTTTTTGTATGTTAAAAATGGAAAGAATAGGGATATGCCCGAGGAGTAAGAAAATGCCACTCCTGGCTTCTTTCAACATCCTTATTTCCTTAAGGATAAAATGTCAGAGGTTGCATGTCATCAGTGGGCAAGACTGAGGGCAGTGGCAGATGAGGCCAGTGGCTGGTGGGTCCAGAGCCCAAAGTGCACCCAACCATTTCCTTCCTCCCTTTACCATTTCTTTTCTTTTCTTTTTAAAACTACCACCCACGTCTCTTTCCCTCCCCATCCAGTAGTCTGTTAGAGGCAGGAGAGATTGCTCTTGTAAAAGGTCTGAGCTGATTTCACAGAGAAAGCTTTTGAAGGTTGGCAGTGGTTACCCACCGGTGATGTAAATTCTTGTTACTTTGTTCTTGCATTCTTGGTGTTTAGCAACTCTGTTCTGTTCCTAAGATATCTTCTCCCTCCTCCTCCTTGCTCTCACATAGCATCCTTTGAAGTCTGCTAATTTAAAAGTTAACAGACACACCTAGAGGCAGTCAAGCTCTGACAGAGTGGAGAGAATAAAGCTATGACTTTGACACTATTTCCCCACCTTCAGCCTTTTCTGTCATTTCTCTAAATCTACAAACAGCTCCAGCTTCAAAAAAACCTCTGAAATATATTAGGGCAATTAGACAAAACATTCTTACTATACTTGATAATCCTTGAATATATACAGTGTAATTATCTGAAAAATAGGATTACTTTGTAGGAAATCATTGAAATAGGAAGGCATTTGGTTTGGGTGGTTAGGCATTGCATATTCATTAGGTTATTATCAAGAGTAATAATTATTCAGTAAGATTCATATTGCCAAGGGGTTGTCACAGTTAATTTATATTATTCCAGTACTCAGATTTTAAGAAAAAAATAGAAAATTTCAGCTTACTGATCTCTAATAAAGTGATTTTAAATATAATTCACAATGTTTGAATTCAAGATTTGCTGTACCTCCTAACCTAGTTCCTTAGATCTTCCATTCCAACACTATTATTTTACCTGGTTTATAGAGGTCATTCTGTACACCTGTAATTCTCTTACATTCTCCACTGCCTTCATAATTTCATAGGAAAAGAAGAAAAGACATACGAGAGATTGTTGGTGAAATTGCTGTCTTAAATCTCCACTTGTCCTCAACTATCTATTTTGTTTAGATTAGAAAGAGAAACTTTCAGCCTGAGGAGGCTCACCATCCAGCCAAAATAAACGTTTGGGCAAGTCCTACTCCTAGAGCAGGGTCTGGCAAAGGATGAGTCATGGCCCTTCCAAGTGATGACAATCTCAGTCCTATTCCAAATATGCATTAGAAGCCAGTTTTCTGTAGTATTTGAGCAGCTGTACAGGTGTCAGCAGACACCATGCTAAACATTAAAGCAGTACTTTATACTCTGCTCTTCTTGGTATGGAACATGTATCTTTTTAATGGGTGAACACATAAGGTAGTTTCTGAAATCCAACTTTTAGTTTCTCTGGTTAGTTACATATTCTTACATCTAGATACCGTAAATCAGAACATTGCATATTAAATGTCTTGTTGCCATCCGTTAGATTCACTTTTGGAGTCCAAGCAGACAAAGATACTCCATTCATCAGATCAATATAGTTGAACAGTATGTTCTGTTGGTGAATACAAGTAAGGTATATTATAGTCACTGATGTTTGTTTTGTTTGTGTGTGTAGGTTGTGTGCCTTCAAGTTGTTTCTGACTTAGAGCCAACCCTAAGGCCAACCACTCATGGGGTTTTCTGAACAAGATTTGTTCAGAGGAGGTTTGCCATTGTTTTCACCTGAGGCTGAGAACCTGAAACTTTCCCAGGATCACCCAGGCCAAACTGGGAATCGAACCCTGCTCTCCAGTTATAGTCCAACACTCAAACCACTACTCCATACTGGCTCCCAATCACTGATATATACTTTAAATATGTATTGGAATGGAACAGTTACAGGACCATATTTTACAGGTGTGGTTTACACTCAGTATACAAGAGATACTGAGAAGAAGAATAAGTGTTATATATAGCATCTCTGGAACTCTGAAAAACAGAATTAATGTACTTTTCCCTGTAGTTTTGAGGAAACAGACCACAATTTTGAGTTTGCTTCCACCTCCAAGAGCATGTCCTTAGCAGAGTTCTGCAATTGAATGCTCATCAGTAGATGGCAGGATCAAGCAAGGACTTTGATTGATTCCCACCTCTCTGTTGCCTCTTGTGCTCCTGAAGATCTGCTCTAGAATGCTCTGGGACCTTTTGGAAAAATGGGAGTGTTTATAGGGAAAGAAGGAAACCAGCATATTTTCTGGTGGCGTGATCCTTCCCTGGGATCTGTATCCTAGGGTTTGTTACATTTATCGGTGATCAGTTAAGATCCATGCCTTTGACTATACGATAAGTCATGTAAAATTGCCACAGGTCTAGACCCCCGCTCCAAATGACAATAATGAAGTCAGACTAAAATAAAAGACTAAAAGGGGACAATTGAAGGTATTCCTCATATGATAATAGTATAGATGAGAGGCTCCTTTACAGATTCATCACAAATTGGGTTCTCAGTTAGGTCAGTGAAATCTCAGGTAAAATCAGCTCAGTCCACCAAATTAATACCTGAAAGAAATTATCACGTTTTGAGAAGCCATTGTAAATACGTCTGTTGTAACAAGCCAACTGTCTTGAATAGATGATATGAATACACATTTGCCTTGATCACAGCATTCAGCATAGTCCATGTCAGGTTCAGATACTATTTCCCTTCAAATATATTTGCTTACTGCAGTGTTATTGACATTTTAAATATGGTAACTTTCTAAGTTGCTTGTACTCATAGAACAACTGGATTTATTCATCTACAGTACAACTGCTATCTTAATGGGTAGTTATTTGTTGGTAAGCCTCACTGAACTTAGTGGGACTTCAAGTCAAGTTTTCTTCATAGGCTCTTACATAGCTGCTGAAAAGAGGCAATATCTTCTTGATCTTGCATCTCATTTTCTTTACAGGTTCGCAAGCATGTGAATGACCTGTATGAAGACCTGAGAGATGGACATAACTTGATTTCTCTTTTAGAAGTTCTTTCAGGAGATACCTTGGTGAGTTTTCAAATTTTTGTTCAAAAGCCTTGGGCCTCAGAATATTTGCTTAATATTGATTGTTGGGTTTCTCTTAATTCACTGTTTCCATAGCTGGGGGAATCAAAAGTAAGCTTAGTTTCAGAATTGCATAGAATTTTTGGATTCTGACTTGTTTTCCCATATTATTTGTTGCTCCCCCTGTATAATGATAAAACTTGTTTTTGTAATGAATTTGTCTTTATTTATTTATTTTTATTTATTTATTTATTAAAAATCCTCATATATAAAGTGGGATGCTAAATATTCTTTTCCTGTTAAAGATTCCAGTTTTACAAGTAGCAATGGGGGGAAATCCCCACACGCTCCCACCTCTAATTGTCTTAACACTCCCTCTTGGTGTCATTCTTTTTGTTGTGAGCATTACTACTTCCCTTGCTCGGCACTTGTTCCCTTCATTATATTCTTCTGTTCATATTCTTCTCTTCATTTGTGGTCTGTCTTGTGTCTTTGCTCTCCTGTCTCCTGTCTATTATGTTCATTAGCCAAGGGAGCGAGATTTTTTGAAGACCTTACGGTTGGTGAGTTCAACAGAAGCATGCCCGTTTGAACAGCATGAGGATGAGGAGGATGAGGATAAGGGGGTAGGTGCCGACCCCCATAACTCTACTACTGTAGTATTTGAAGAGTGGTACTGCTAACCTGAAAGTAACTCTGTAGTGTGGTGCTGTGTGGTGGTTCTTTAGAAAGGATTGGGCATTTTTGTGTTTTGTTTGTGTGTGTATATGTGTGTGTAGATGGGAAATGCATCTATTGGTGAATAATATTAGTACTGCCATTGACTTTGGGCAATCCATCAGGACCCTCTGAAATGACTAGGTATGGAAAGCCTTTCGTATAGATTGCCCTCCGTGGCTGGTGGATTGCCCGTCTTTAAAAGTCCATTTTCAAACTGCAAGAACTTTAAATCATTTCACATGTATTTTTTGTTTTGCACTAATGCCACAGTTGTACAAATAATTATTTTAAAGATGAATGATGCCAAAAATTTAATAACCTTTAAATGAGGCAATGTGATTGTGTCATATCACATGCAGCTACTACAACCCCTTTAGGCAGAAGCAACAAAGATCCCCACACCAAGGAGTTTAAACAGTTTGGAGAGACAACACTTTTAAACTGGAGAGAGCAAGGATATTGAGGGACAGAAGTGATAAAATGTATTTCTGATCCCACGGATTTCAGTGGATCTGTGGACAGGATAACTCACTGGCTGAAGATATAATAATGATTGCCTGGTAGATAGATTATAGAGATCTGAATTATGCTTCATCAAATTGGTTCCTTAATTTTTTTATAGGATATATTTTTATAACAGGTAATGCTGAGTTAGAATTTTAAATGATGCTCTTTTGTCTTCCAGATGGACAAAAATCTACTTATAAACAATCAGTATGCCAAGATACTGAGTACTGATTTGTCCCAAACAGGTTGCTTCATTACTATAAGAAATTGGCATTTACAATTTTTTTCTCCTACCAAAAGCTGAAAGATCTTTTGAGGTCTTCTGTTCTTTTGAACCCACTGCGTAATTTATCAAGGCTCAGAAAACATCTCAAAACATCTTTAGCTTTATGAGAATACATTGTGTTTATGAGAATACATTGGTGATCATCATAATATTACTACTAGTAGTACCACTACTGTTAGTCATGATTTCTGCAGACAGTACATTCCAGGCATTTTACAAATTATTTCTTCATTTATTTCCATTTATGAGTGCTTTGCCTGTTATTTTTCGATGCTAAGACTGTGGCCTGCTTCTCTGGCAGTAAGTTCCATTGAATTAATTAAAGCTTACTTTTGAGCTGACATGCTTAGAATTGCCTTATCAGCTATGTACCTCAATTATTAATTCATCAAAGGCCACATTTGGACATATTCCTTAAAGCACTTGCTCAGGGGTAATTTGTTTTAAGGAATGTTGTCTGTTGTCAAACTCACATCTCCAGGTCTATTGCCCCAAGCTGTAGGGAAATACACAGTACTAAGGGCAGGTAGGCTTAATGGTTTGCCCGAGTTTCCTTCTGCTATCAGAATGCACCTTTCATTGATTCTCCCTACAGCCCCTTGAACACACCTATAATCTTCTCTTTAAGGTGATGGTTCTCCAGGACTGTAAAAGTTATCTCCCCACTTCAACTACAATTATTACCTGCTAGATGGAAAGGCTCCCAACAGTGATAAGACTCTTTCCCTTTAATCAGTGGAGGTAAAGCACACTTAGTAGTGTGTTGGGTGGTATCCCTTAATTTCAGTGAAACTTTGATGGCAATGGCAAACCCCTTGAAGAAACTTGCCAAGAAAACCCCATGATAGGTTCACCTCAAAGTTGCCATAAGTTGGAAACAACTTGAAGACAAACAACAACAAAATATCCCAGTAAGTGGTTGCTGAACTTTTTTTGAAGCTAGACTTTTCATTTAATATATATACTTTCCCCATCCTATCACTCTCCCCTCTTTTTACATGTTTCTTTCTGGTATGTTTCTAATATACCGTAAATAAAATAAAATAAATAAATCTGATATTCCAAAAGAGCATGAAATGATTAGGGGTATATACTTGTCTGAACCAACTGGAGGACAGTTAACAACAAGAAACAACAACTTGTGTTATTGCTTTCTGAGCAATACAGATAATGTTGTCCTCTAGTTACAATGCTCAGTCTAGGATTTGAATGCTGCCAGTCCCTGGGCAATACTGTAGCTTCATTTCCACTCCTCCTGGAATGCCACAATGGATAGTGTTTGTTCATGTGATTAGGGATTCTTTTCATTATGCCTTTGGGCCCCACCAGATGACCCTTTGCCATAGGCCTCCTAAAACCTGTCACAGGTCTTGGGCAACTATGAAACCCCAAGCAGACTGCTTTTTACACAACAGTGATCTGTGTGGAGATAGCTACCAAGCAGCGAGAAGTCAGCTGATATAAGGGCTGTCAGAAGCTTATTTTTCTCAGTTTTATTCTCTCTCTCTTTGAGTATACACATATCTTCAAGTCTCTCTCTATCATTACGGTCTGTGTACATCACACATATGGCTCTGTGTCTATGCAAAAACAGAATTAAACATTTTCTAGCCAGCTGAGATTCTGAACAGTGTTTTGCACAGGTGTAGACCCATATGTGTGTCTGCACAGGTGGCCAACTGTTACAGACAAGCAACATGCCCTTCCTATTGTGCTGTGGTTTCTGAAAGAGTGGCTCTTTGGTACCCAGAACCCAGTTGGAAGAAGAACAGCTAGATTCTTGGTCTTACTGAATAGACATGAAAAAGAGGCAGCTTCTCCTGTTGGGCCTTGGATACCGGGGAGCCTATCTCAGGGCTCAGCAGGAGGAAAAGAAGCTTGTTATTGCCAAGGAGAAGAATAAAAGAGCAATTTGAAGGCTTTTGCAGTTGTATAAGCCAGTAAGCGCTTTCCTTTTTAGCTGAATTTACAGAGTTTTCTGAGGAAATACTCATTGCTGAGCTATAGACATTATTGTGCTGTATCATGCTTCTGCTCATTATTACGAAGGTTGGTGAAAAATCTAAAGTTAGGAAGAAGGGCATTCATATTTTGGGTATTTTCTCTTATAGATCTCTTTTGATGGTTAAGTGAATGATGCCTGTGTAATTCTTCCTCTCTGCGATTTTAAGCT
The DNA here is from genome assembly GCF_019175285.1 of Sceloporus undulatus. Taxonomy (NCBI): domain Eukaryota; kingdom Metazoa; phylum Chordata; class Lepidosauria; order Squamata; family Phrynosomatidae; genus Sceloporus; species Sceloporus undulatus. The sequence goes on from NC_056522.1 coordinate 134,292,312, forward strand.
AACTGCATGCTGTTCTGTCATGTTTATCATCAATCTGTTGAATATTATTTGTTTTCCTTAATAACTTCTTTAGCTTTCTTCCACTTTCTTGGTTTTATGCATGTTGTGTTCTGAAGCATTTCTGACAAAAAATGTTGCTAATTTTGGTAAAAGTTGAAATTTTGGTAAAAGTTGAAATTTCTGCAAGACAAAAATATACGGTGATTGGCTTTATAAGCGTTTCTTCCATGTGTGTTTGTCTCTCTTGTATTTACAATAAATTTGTGGTTGATGTACACATACACAATTCATTCAGAACTGATCACCTATATGGATTTTTCAAGAAAGGTTAATGAGCAGGATTTGGGATTACAGGATTTGAGATCAAAGATTTTTTTAATTAAAAAAGCCATATGTCTTTTCGAGTTCCAATTTATAATTTTCCACATATAATTTCCTACAAACTGTTCATATAGGCAGTTACATATATTACATATCTTATAAGCTATGAATCTTATGAAAAAAGTGAATCTGACAAACATGTGATGATAGTACAATTGATCATATTGGCATACTTGACCAGTTGTGAACCACAGTGGTAAAAACAGACATACCTCTACATAATGTGTTAAATGTCCCTTAGGGAGTACACAACATGATTTTCTTTTAGGATAATGGAAAATAGGGTGCATTCTGTATATATGGGAAAGATACTCCTAAGTAGTGAGTGTTGGTTGAATGTACCCTATTAACAAATAACATCACCTAGGTATATTCTTGTTGTGTCCCAGTAAGAACTACTCTTCCTTAACGTCTCCAAGTATTTTATTAAATTTGTGTAGGAAGCCCCAGTAAATTTAATAGAGATTGTATATCAGAAGCATTTTAACCAATGGTTGCCAAGGATGTGATGCAGAGAAGTGTGTCATGCCTGGATAATGCTGAATAATCTTTAAGCAAAATACCTGGTTGACCTTCAGATATCTCACATTGAATGTTTTGAAAGTATTTTGAGGAGCGAATCACTGGAAGAGTTTCTTTAAAAGAAAGCTCTTCAGGAATAGCCTACATTTTCATCAAAGCCTGTCTGCCAGCCAAGCTGCTTCCTAAACTTAAGAGAGTGCTATTTATTTAGGCATTTCTATACTGATTTTAATTCCCAGTATCACAAGATAGTTTGCAGTAGCACATATTAAAATTCATAAAATACATTAAAATTAAGTGGGGGCCCCCCCCCCCCCCGAAAGAGTAGTAAAACAATAAAACATATGATTAAGATTCAGGCTGGTGAGGAGGAAAAAACCTTAAAAGCATTTCATAAATTAAATGAGGTGAGCTAATTCTAGTATCTTTCTAAATTGTGGGGATGTGGATTGTACACACATCTCTGGATTATAATTTATGTTTAAAGTAGTAATTGAGGGCTTGATCCAGACAGCCCGAAGCACTTTTAAGAGATATTGATTTCTCCTAAAGACATTTCTGTTGTGTTTTACTTTCCCACTGAAGTGAGTGGACCAAAGGTGTCCTTCACTGTGCTCCGCAAGGTATGTTTTAGACTCACATTGTTACTGTGTATCTCTCATAACTGCCCTAATGAACAGCTAGAGAGGAACATACGGTCTGTACTTTACCAGGATGGCCTATGCTGAGCCAATATCTCTGTGTGATCTTTGATCTCCTGTGCCAAAATTTCACTGGATTCCAGCAGGCCTACAACATGAAATCAGACATTTTGGATGCCTTGCAGTTGAGTTATCCCACAACTCAGAATGGGCACATTTGTATTACATGCAAAACATGTATGTGTGCATTTTATTAAAGGGAAAAACAGCATTATGATGTTCTGCAGTTGGACACCCAAAAAATGTATGAGTAGATCCCTATTTCTGTTTTAGTAGCGCTCTTTAGCATATTGCATCAATATAAAAAAATATTTTCATGAAGCAAATGCCAGATCATTTCCCAGTTCCTGTGGTCCTGAGATAATGTGGGAGTCGTTGGGAGAAGTCCACACTGGTGAGGACTTTCTGTAAAATTTAAATTGGAATAATTTGAATGCCAGAGTCATTAGATTTCATTTAAATCCATTTCTTAAAAATCTTTTGAGTGTTCGGAATATTTAAAATACAGTACACAATTCTAAAATGGTATCACTTGTTTTCTATGTAGCATTATAGAAAATGCAGTCTTCATTTTCTGTTTTTAGCCCAGAGAGAAAGGCCGGATGCGTTTTCACAGACTACAGAATGTACAAATTGCACTTGATTATTTGAAAAGACGGCAGGTAAGATATTATAGGAGCTAAGCTAACACTTATTAATTAGTGACAAAGCACAAATGCATTTTTAATGCTTTTGTTTGTATGCTTTAAAATTAACAACAATAAAATATTTTTCAATGATGATATTTGGATTGTCTGGTTAAAAATAATAATAAATGTAAGCCGCCCTGAGAGCCATTAGGGCTGAAGGGCGGGATATAAATACCTAAATAAATAAAAAGAAGAGAAGGAGGATTGCAATAGTCTCATTGACTGACCTTTGGTAATATATCATTCTATATCTTCTCTTACTTCTTCATACAGTAATTTGGTGATCTCTGCTGAAAATTTGGGTGTAGGGTGGTTCCTAGCTCTGGCCATGAGCTCTCTGTGATGAAATACATTATTCATGGCCCTCACACAACACTCACTTTGTTCTTCAGTATTTTTTCCCTGCCAAAGCAGAGGGGGGAAATCAATATTGCAAACATTCCAGAATTGCATGTCCCATGAGAAAAAGGAAAAAAAAGTGTAATAGAGCACCAGCAGTCAGATAGAGCTAGGTTGAAATACTGTTCCCCTGAAAGAAAGAAAGAAAAAAACTTTGGTTCAAAGTAGAAAATTAGGTTGAGCTAACCCCACCCCAGCAAGAAAATTTGGGCTGCAGATCACCCTCTCATGTTAATTCAGAATGTGGCTATATTGATAAGACTGTTCTTGTTATTTTAATTTCTAACCCAGATCTCCCCAACATGTCTGATGTTAACGGTCTGTTTGTGCCCCAGAATAGTATTTTGTAAGACAGTTGCCCTGATCCTTCTGTTTGAAATGTTAGTAGGAAAAGGTGTTTTATTTATTTATTTTAATATGTGTTAGCACTGAAAGAAAGAGAGCCATCATGGCATAGTGATTTGAGTGTTGGACTACAACTCTGGAGACCAGGGTTCAAATTCCCACTTAGTCATGGAAACTCACTGGATCACCTTGAGCAAGTCACACTCTCTCAGCCTTAGAGGAGGGCAAAGGCAACACACTGCTGAACACGTCTTGCCAAGAAAAACCCCTGATAGTGAACCTTAGTGTCACCATAAGTCAGAAATGACCTGAAGGTACACAACAACAACAAACTGTAGGAAAGCTAGTTCAGCAGTCCTATAGAAATTAATATAGACTACAATATTGGAAAAGAGCCTTGTTCAACAAAATTTACTTTCATCTAAAAATGTGTTTGTATATGTATATGTATGTATACATGCATGCATATTTAAGCGATTTATATTTTGCCTTTCTCCCAAAATATATATGAATAATTTATACAGGACACTTGCAGTGCCACCTTCTGGTATTTATCATAATTACTACTGTATTTATATTGGTTCTTTTGTTATGTGCTAGGACAGTATTTGCTGCTTTTAGAAATAGTTTGACATTTATATATCCATCATTTTTTCATACTGAAAAGTAAATCAATTAAAAAGGTTACTAAGGTTCTCCACCAATATGGTGGCCTATAATTGAATAGGATCATTTAATCAGTTTTTCTGGAATGCTGATTCTGTCATTTCAATTTAGTATTATCAGAGATTGTATGCTTCTGATTTAACTAATTAGAAAAAGAAATGGAAAACTAATCCTGGCAACTAAGCCTTCAGATCTGCATTTTAACACTAGCAAAGTGTTTGCGAGGGAACGGAGGTGAAAAGAAATGAATAAACATCAAAGGTTTACATGTATAATTAGGTTTATCAAGGACAATGTGGTGTTAGTTGAGCTTCTTCCTCAAGGGCCATTTAACTTGCTCCCTGCCACTGAAATAGTTGTGCTTGGTTTCTGATAGTACATCCTATTGAGTTTACTAATGCTTTCTTCCAGAACATTAGGTATACGATTTATTTAACTCATTTAGTTGCTCCCAGGACAAATTGCTTAACGTTAAGTCACATTTAACAGTGATATAGATATGAGAGTATATTCCTCAGCTGAGAAATCTCTTAGCAAAATGCTGTGGCACGATACATGCTATTTCCCTTTGGGAAATATTTATCCTTGGTGCTTGCAGCAACAGAGCATGAAGATATGATGACGGCTAGGTAGGTAGGCTACCTCCGGAGTACTTTTAGGGCCGTTTTTGCCAATTTTGCTGCTTATCAGTCAAGCTTAACAGTTTGGAGACGTGGAATCATGTTATATTTGTAATGGTAGTCTGACAATGAACCATGAAGA
>NC_056522.1:134296801-134317023 GCF_019175285.1 Sceloporus undulatus
GCTCCTTGTAAAAGGTCCTCTGCTGAAGCTGATTTCACGAGGAAAGCTTTTGAAGGTTGGCAATGGTTACCACCGGTGATGTACTTCTTGTCACTTTGTTCTGCATTCTTGGTTGTTGTTTGCAACTCTGTTCTGTTCCTACGATATCGTTCCCTTCCTCCTCTTTCGTCCACATACATCCTCTTGAAGTTCTGTAATTTAAAAGTTAACCGACCACCTCGAGGCCGTCACTAGCTCTGACAGCGAGTGGAGAGAATAAAAAGCCTTTATTGACTGTTCGGAAATATTTCCCCCACTTCCTTTTTTCTGTCATTTCTCTACATGTACCACCAGCTCCAGCTTTAAAAACAGCTCTGAATCTATTTAAGGCAAATTAGACCAAAAAATTCGTACTATATGATAATCCTTGAATATATAACAGTGTAATATCGAAAAATAGGATTACTGTAGGAAATAATTGAAATAGGAAGGCATTTGGTTTTTGGTGGTTAGCATGCAATTCATTAGGTTATTTCAAGAGTATAATTATTCCGTAAGCTTCAGATTGCCAAGGGGTTGTCCAGTTTACTTTAATTATTCCAGTACTCAGATGTTAAGAAAAAAAACATAGAAAATTTCAGTTTACTGATCTCTAATAAAGGATTTTAACTTATAATTCACAAGATTGAATTGAAGATTTGCTGTACCTCCTACACCTAGTTCCTTAGATCCTCCATTTCCAACACTCCATTTTACATGGTTTATTAGAGGTCATTCGTACACCTGTTAATCTCTTACAATTTCCACTGCCTTCATATCTTCATAGGAAAGGAAAAAGAAGAAAAGACATACGAGAGATTGTTGGTGAAATTGTGTCTTAAATTCTCCACTTGTCCTCAAACTATCTATTTGTTTAGATTAGAACGGCGAAACTTTCAGCCTGAGGAGGCCTCACACAGCCAAAAAGAAACCTTTGTGACAAGTTCTATCATAGCGCAGGGTCTGCAATGATGAGTCATGGCCCTTCCACGTGATGACAATCTCAGGCGGGTTACAAACCGCCAAAAAATACGTATTGAATACGTATTAGGGTAGGAATGGGCGGCTGCTCCGCACCCCCCTAAAACCTTAATTCGTAGTCAACTTACGTAAAACGATGGCGGCGCCCCTTTTCTACATGGGCGCCGCATCTTTTACGTACTCGGACGCACAGCGTCCAGACGCGTGGCCGCTGGCTGAAGTAGCTGAGCGCGCCCCCTGGCGCTCGTTAGTCGCAAACGCGACGAAAAAAGAATCTCCCATTTTGAGCTTCTTTTTTCGGTCGCTCGGGAGTCGGGCCGTTGAAGGCTCCGGTCCCCGCGGACCTTTGGCTGGCGGCGCAAGGATCGCTGCCAACGCGGCTGTCTGTTACCCACTCAGTCCAATTCAGCAATACTATGCATAGAAAGCCAGTTGTCTGTAGTATTGAGCAGCTGTACAGGTGTCGAAGACACCATGTAAACATTTAAAGCGTACTTTTACTCTGCTCTTTTGTATGGAACCTGTATTTTTAAATGGCGTGAAAACATACGGTCTTTCTTGAAATCCAACTTTGAGTTTCTCTGGGTTAGTTACCTATTCTTACATCTAGATACCGTAAATCAGAACATTGCCATATAAAATGTCTTGTTGCATCCGCTTTAGATTCACTTTGGAGTCCAAGCAGACAAAGATATTCCATTCTCAGCTCCATTAGTTGAACATGTATGTTCTGTTGGTGAAACAAAGTAAGGTAATTATAGTCACTTATTTTGTTTTGTTGTTTTGTGTGTAGGTTGTGTGCCTTCAAGTCTGTTTCTGCCCTTAGAGCCAACCCTATAAGGCCAACACTCATGGGGTTTTCTGAACAAGATTTGTTCAGAGGCGTTGGTTTGCCATTGTTTTCACCTGGGTGAGAACCTGAAACTTTCCAGGATCCACCCAGGACCAAATGGGAATCGAAACCATGATCTCCAGTATAGTCCAACACCAAACATACTCCATACTGGCTCCCAATCACTGATATTACTTTAAACTTGTATTGGAAATGGATACAGTTCCTTACAGGGAGGAACATATTTACAGGTGTGTTTAACACTTCAGCATACAAGGATACTGAGAGAAGAATAAGTGTTAATATAGTCTATCTGGAACTCTGGAAAAAACAGAACATATTAATGTATTTCCATGACCTAGTTAGTTTTGAGGAAAGAACCAGACCACAATTTGAGTTTGCTTCCAACCTACAAGAGCCTGTCCTTAGCAGAGTTCTGCAATTGCAATTGTCTCTCAGTTAGATGGCAGGGTCAGCAAGGACTTTGATTGATTCCCACCTCTCTGTTGCCTTGTGCTCCGAAGATCTGCTCTAGAATGCTCTGGGACCTTTGGAAACAATGGGAGTGTTTCTAGGGAAAGAAGAACCCAGCATATTTTCTGCGGTTTCTGGTAGCTGATCCTTCCCTGGGGACGTATCCTAGGGTTTTGTTAATTTATCGGTGATCTTTAAGATCCTAGGCCTTTTTGATATCCGATACGTATGTAAACTTGCACCAGGTCCTTAGACCCCCGTCCAAATGAAATATGAAGTCAGACTAAAATAAAAGACTAAAAGGGAAACAATTGAAGGTATATTCCTCATATGCTTACAAAACGATACTAAGTCTAGATGAGAGCGCTCCTTTACAATACACAGGGAGAAGCGTCAATCACACATTGACAAGGACTTTCTCAGTTAGGTCACGTGAACATCTTCAGGGTTTTAAAATCATGCTCAGTCCACCAAATTCAATTATACCTGCAAGAAATTCGAAATTATCAAGCGTTTTGAGAAGCCAATCTGTAACTACGCATCGCTCGCATAACTGTTGTAAACAAGCCAACTGTCTTGAATCGATGATATCGAATACACATTTGCCTGATCACAGCATTCCGCATAGTCCATTGTCAGGTTCCGATATTATTTCCCTTCAAATAGTTTGCTACTGCCGTGTATTGACATTTTAAACTATTGGTAAATTTCTAGTTCTTTCTGTACTCATAGAAACACTGGATTTATTCATCTACAGTAAACTGCTTCTCTTTAATGGGTAGTTATTTGGTTGGTAAAGCTCATGAACTTACGTGGGACTTCAAGTCAATGTTTTCTTCAGGCTTACATAGCGCTGAAAAGAGGCAATAATTCTTGTGATTTGCATCTCATTTTCTTTACCGGTTCGCAAGCATGTGACTGACCATGTATGAAGAACTGGAGCGATGGACCTAACTTTGATTTCTCTTTTAGGAAGTTCTTTCAGGGATTACTGGTGAGTTTTCCAAATTTTTGTTCAAAAGCTTGGGCCTCAGGATATTTGCTTAATATGATTGTTGGGTTTTTCTTAATCACTGTTTCCTAGCTGGGGGAATCAAACGTAAGCTTGTTTCAGGAATGCATAGAATTTTTTGTATTCTGACTTGTTTTCCCATATTATTTGTTGCTCCCCCGTATAATGATAAAACTTGTTTTTGTAATTGAATTTGTCTTTATTATTTTTTATTTCTTATTATAACAATCCTCATATATAAGTGGGGATGCTAAATATTCTGTTTCCTGTTAAAGATCCCGTTTTACAATAGGCCACCTTGCGGGGGAAATGCTCACACGCTCCCACCTCTAAATTGTCTTCTAAGACCACTCCCTTTGGTGTTCATTCTTTTTTTTGTGAAGCATACCTATTTCCCTTGCTCGGACTTGTTCCCCTTCATTCTATTCTTCTTGTTCATAGTCTTATCTTCACTTTGTGGTCTGTTTGTGTCTTGATCTCTGTCTCCTGTCTATTATGTTCCATTAGCCAAGGGAGCGAGATTTTTTGAAGAATTACGGTTGGTGAGTTCAACAGAAGCATGCCCGTTTTGAACAGGCATTGAGGATAGAGGAGGATGAGGATAAGGGGGTTAGGTGCCGACCCATTTAAATCTACTACTGTATATTTTGAAGAGTGGTACTCTAACCTGAAGTAAACTTTAGTGTTGTGCTGTGTGTGGTTCTTTAGAAAGGAAATTTGGGCAAATTTTTTGTGTTTTGTTTGTGTGTGTATATTGTGTGTTGTAGATGGGAAATGCATCTATATGGTGAATAATATTATACTGCCATTGAATTTTGGGCAATCCATCAGACCCTCTGAAATGACTAGGTATGAAAAGCCTTTAGTTATGATTGCCCTCCGTGGATGGTGGATTGCCCTTCTTTAAAAGTCCATTTTCAAACTATGCAAATAATTTAAATCATTTCACATGTATTTTTTTTGTTTTGCACTAATGCACAGATTTGTAAAAATAATGATTTTAAAGATGAATGATGCCAAAAATTTAATAACTTTTAAATGAGGCCAATGTGTATGTGTCATATACATTCAGCTACTTACAACCCTTTAGGCAAGAAGCTAAACAATACTCCCACACCATATATTTAAACAGTTTGGAGACAACATTTTAAACTGGAGAGCGCAAGGATATTAGGGGACAGAAGTGATAAAATGTATTCTGATCCCACGGATTATTGGATCTGTGGACAGGATAATCACTGTCTGAAGATATAATAATGATTGCCTGTAGATAGATTATTAGAGATTGAATTATGCTTCATCAAATTTGTTCCTTAATTTTTTTATGGATATATTTTTATTATAACAGGTAATGCTTGAGTTAGAATTTTATAATGATGCTATTTTGTCTTCAAGATGGACAAAATCTACTTTATAAACAATCAGTTATGGCAGATTACTGAGTACTGATTGTCCCAAATAGTTGTTCATAATATAGAAAATTGGCATTTACAATTTTTTTATCTACCAAAAGCTTAAAGATCTTTTGAGTGTCTTCTTGTTCTTTTGAACAACCATTTGGTAATTTATCAAGGCTCAGAAAACATTCAAAAAAACATATTTAGTTTATAGAATAACATTGTGTTTATGAGAATTAAATTGGTGAATCATCATAATATTACTACTAGTAAGTTACCATTACTTTTAGTCATGATTTCTGCAGGACAAAGTAACATTCCAGCATTTTTACAAATTATTTCTTCATTTATTTATCCATTTATGAGTGCTTTGCATTTTATTTTTTCGATGTTAAGACTGTGCCTGTCTTCTTGCAGTTAAGTTCCATTGAATTAATTAAAGCTTACTTTTGAGCTGACATGCTTAGAATTGACCTTATCAGCATATGTACCTCAATTATTAATTCATCAAAGGCCAAATTTGGAATATTCCTTATAAATCACTAATGCTCAGGGGTAAATTGTTTTAAGGAATTTGTATTGTTGTCAAAACTCACATCTCCAGTCTATTGCCCCAAGCTGTAAGGAACATACACAGTACTAGTGCAGGTAGGCTTAAATGGTTTGTCCCGATTTTCCTTTTCTATCAGAATGCACCTTTTATTGATTTCTCCCTACAGCCCTGAACACACCTATAATCTTTCTTTAAGGTGATGGTTCTCCAGAACTGTAAGAGATTATCTCCACACTTCAACTTACAAATTATTACATGTCAGATGGAAAGGCTCCCAACAGTGATAAGAATTTTACCCTTAATCCGTGGATTGTTAAAGCACACTTATTAGTTTTGTGGTATGGTATCCTTAATTTCAGTGAAACTTTGATTGGCATATGGAAACCCTTGAAGAAACTTGCCAAGATAAAAACACCATGAATAGGTTCACTCAAAGTTGCCATTAAGTTGCAAACAAACTTGAAGACAAACAACAAACAAATATATCAAGTAAGTGTTTGCTGAACTTTTTTTGAAGCTGATTTTCAATTTAATATATATACTTTCAATCCTATCAATCTTCCACTTTTTTTCATGTTTCTTCTGTATGTTTCTAATATACCGTAAATATAAATAAAATAAATTAAATTCTGATATTCAAATAAGAGCATGAAATGATTAGGGGTATATTACTTGTCTGAACAACTGTGAGGACAGTTAACAAAAGAACAAACAATTGTGTTATTGCTTATTTGAGAAATACAGATAATGTTGTACTCTAGTTTACAATGATCGTCTAGAAGATTTTATAAGAATCCTTGCAGTCCCTGGGTAGCAAATTAGCTTCATTTCACTACCTCTGAGAATGCCACAATGATTAGTGTTTGTTCATGTGATTTAGATGATTCTTTTCATTATGCCTTTGGATATCTAAGGGATTGTAGAAGTTATTTTTCTCAGTTTTATTCTTCTTCTCTCTTTGCTGTATTACACATATCTTTCAAGTCTCTCTCTATCATTACGGTCTGTGTAATCACAAAATATGGGTTGTTGGTCTATGCAAATACCAGAATTAAAACATTTTTAGCAGTGAGATTTGAACAGAAAAAAAATGTATTTGCAAGGTTGTAGAACCCATATGTGTGTCTGCACAGGTGCAACTGTTACAGACAAGATACCCTATCTATTGTGCTGTGGTTTCTGAAAGAGTGGCTCTTTGGTAACCATAACCCAGTTGGAAAGAGAAAGAACAGCTAGATTTTTGGTTTAATGATAGACATGAAAAAAGAGGCAGCTTCTTCCTGTTTGGCTTGGATACCGGGAGAGCCTATATCAGGGTCAGAAGGAGGAAAAGAAGCTTGTTATTCAAGAGAAGAAGAATATAAAGAGACAATTTGAAGGCTTTTGAAGTTGTATAAGCCAGTAAGCGCTTTCCTTTTTAGCTGAATTTACAGAGTTTTTGAGGAAATACTCATTAGTGAGCTATAGACATTATTGTGCTTATTCATGTTCTTCTGCTCATTATTACGAAGGTTGGTGAATAAAAATATAATCGTTAGGAAGAATGGCATTCATATTTGGGTATTTTCTCTTATTAATATCTTTCTGATGGTTAATGAATGATGCTGCTGTAATTTTCCTTCTCTGTCATTTTAAGCTAATGATGCTGTTCTGTCATGTATATCATCAATCTGTTGAATATTATTTGTTTTCCTTTAATAACTTCTTTAGCTTTTCTTTCCAATTTCTTGGTTTTATGCATGTTTGTGTTATGAAAGCATTTTATGACAAAAAAATGTTGCTAATTTTGGTTAAATAAAAAAGTTTGAAATTTTGGTAAATGTTTGAAATTCTGCAAGACAAACTAATATTACGGTGATTGGCTTTATAAGCGTCTTTTTCCTAGTGTGTTTGTCTTCTCTGTATTTACAATAAAATTTGTTGTTGATGTACACATACACAATTCATTCTAGAAACTGATCACTATATTGATTTTTTCAAGAAAGGTTTAATGAGCAGATTTGGATTTACAGGATTTGAGATCAAAATTTTTTTAAATTAAAAAAAGCCATATGTCTTTTTGAGTTCAATTTATAATTTTCCACATATTTTTTAAAAATTTCTACAAAATGTTCATATAGGCCGTTAACATATTACATATCTTAATAAAGCTATGAATATTATGAAAAAAGTTGAAATTTGACAAACATGGATGATAGTACAATTGATCATATTGGCATATTGACCAGTTTTAACACAGTGTTAAAAACAAACATACCTTACATTAATTTGTGTTTTTAAATGCCCTTAGGGAGTACACAACATGATTTTCTTTTAGGATTAATGGAAAATAGGATGCATTCTGTATTATGGGAAAGATATCTAAGTATTGAGTGTTGGTTGAATTGTAACTCTATTAAAACAAATAACCTCACCTAGGTAATATTTTGTTGTTGTCCCAGTAAGAACTACTTTCTATTAACGTCTCCAAGTATTTTATTTAAATTTGTGTAAGGAAAGCACAGTTCAATTTAATAGAGATTGTAATATGAAAGCATTTTAACCAATGGTTGCCACAGGAATGTGAAGAGAGAAGTTTCATGCCTGGATCAATTGAACTGAAATAATCTTTAAGCAAAATAACCTTGTTGATTCAATATATCTAATTGAATGTTTTGAAAGTATTTTGAGGAGCGAATCACAATGGAAGAGTTTCTTTAAAAGAAAACAAGCTCTTCAGAATATAGCTAATTTTCATCAAAACTGTTCCAGCCAGCTGTTTCCTCATAAACTTAAGAGAGTGTATTTATTTAGGCATTTTATCTCATGAATTTTAATTCCAGTATCACAGATAGTTTTGCAGTAGCAAATTATTAAAATTCATAAAAATACATATTAAAATTAAGTCGGAACCCCCACACCCGAAATAGTAGTAAAACAATTAAAAACATATGATTAAGATTCACTGGCTGGTTGTGAGTGAGGAAAAAAAAACTTAAAAGCATTTATAAATTAAATGAGTGAGCTAATTCTTAGTATCTTTCTAAAATGTGGGGATGTGTATTGTACACACATATTCTGGAATTATAATTTATGTTTAACGTAGTAATTAAGGTCTTTGATCCAGACAGCCCGAGCACTTTTAAGAGATATTGATTTCCTAAATACATTTCTGTTGTGTTTTTATTTCCCATGAAGTGAGTGGACCAAAGTGTGTCTTCACAATGTGCTCCGCAAAGGTATGTTTTAGACTCACATTGTTTACTGTTATCTCTCATTACTGCCCTAATGAACAGCTAGAGAGGAAATATGTTGTACTTTACCCGGATGGCTATGCTGAGCCAATCTTCTCTGTGTGATCTTTGATCTACTGTGCCAAATTTTCAATGGATTACAGCAGGCCTAACAACATTGAAATCAGTACATTTTTGGATGCCTTGAGTTGAGTTAGCCAACATCAGAATGTGACATTTGTATTACATGCAAAAAATGTATGTGTGCATTTTATAAAGGTAAAAAAAAAACGGATTATTGATGTTATGCAGTTGGAACCAAAAAAATGTATGAGTAGATACCTATTTTAGTTTTATGCTCTCTTTGCATATTGCATCAATATAAAAAATATTTTTCATGAAGCAAATGCAAATTCATTTCACAGTTTACTGTGGTATGAGATATTATTTGTGGGGTAGTTGGTAGAAGTCCACATGGTGAGGACTTTTGTAAAATTTAAATTTGAATTAATTTGAATGCCAGAGTCATTTAGATTCATTTAAATTCCATTATTAAAAAATCTTTGAGTGTTCGGAATATTTAAAATACAGTACACAATTTTAAATAGGTATCACTTGTTTTCTATGTAAGATTATAGAAAAATGCAGTCTTCATTTTCTGTTTTTAGCCCAGAGAGAAAGGCCGGATGCGTTTTCACAGATACAGAATGTACAATTGCACTTTGATTATTTGAAAGACGTCATGTAAAGATATTATAGGAAGCTAAGCTAACACTTATTAATTAGTGACCAAAGCACAAAATGAATTTTTAATGCTTTGTTTGTATTGCTTTTAACATTAACAACAATAACAACTATTTTTACAATGATGATATTTGGTTTATTTAAGAATAGAAGGAGGATGCAATAAGTGGTGCCTGGGTTACGAAATTTAATTCGTAACGCGGCGCTTTCGTAAAACCCGAAAAGCCTTCGTAGCCGAAATTGCATAGGCGCTAATGGGGAAAAAGCCGCGATTCCGTGTCGAAAAAAGCCGAAAAAAGCAACAACATTTTTTTCGTAACCCGAATAAAAAAAAAAAACATTGTTAACCCGAAAAACCATAATTTCACTATGGGATTTTTTTCGTATTCCGAAAATTTCTAACTGGGTATTTCGTAATCCCGATGTACCACTGTCGTCTCATTGGACTGACCTTTGGTAATATATCATTCTAATCTTCTCTTATTCTTCATTACCGTCATTTGGGACTCTCGCCAGGAAAGTATTTCTGTGAAAAATTGGGGTGTAGGTGGTTCCTAGCTCTGGCCATGAGCTCTATGTGATGCAATACATTCTTCAATGTCCCTACACAACACTCAATTTGTTCTTCAGTATTTTTCCCCTGCCAAAGCAGAGGGGGGAAATCAAAATAATTGCAACTTCCAGACTGGGATGTCCCATGCGAAAAGGAACAAAAAAAAAGTTTTTATAGAGCACCAGCAGTCGGATAGAAGCTAGGTTGAAATACTGTTCCCCTGAAAGAACAGAAAAAACCAAAACATTTGGTCCACAGTAGAAACTTCAGGTTGAGCTAACCCCACCCCAGCAGAAAATCTGGGCTGCAGAAGCACCCCTCTCAGTTAATTCAGAATGTGGCTACCTTGATAAGAATTGTTCTGTTATTTTAATTTCTCCAGAGATTCCCATACATGTCCTGATGTTTTCGGTTGTTTTTGCCCCAGCATAGTTATTTGTACGACAGTTGCCCTTATGTTTGAAATGTTAGTAGGAAAAGGTGTTTTATTTATTTATTTTAATACAGTATGTGTTAGCACTGAAAGAAAGAGAGCCATCATGGCATAGTGGTTTGAGTGTTGGACTACAACTCTGGAGACCAGGGTTCAAATTTCCACTCAGTCATGGAAACTCACTGGATCACCTTGAGCAAGTCACACTCTCTCAGCCTTAGAGGAGGGCAAAGGCAGCACACTGCTGAACACGTCTTGCCAAGAAAAAACCCTGATAGTGAACCTTAGTGTCACCATAGGTCAGAAATGACCTGAAGGTACACAACAACAACAAACTGTAGGAAAGCTAGTTCAGCAGTCCTATACAAATTAATATAGACTACAATATTGGAAAAGAGCCTTGTTCAACAAAATTTACTTTCATCTAAAAATGTGTTTGTATATGTATATGTATGTATACATGCATGCATATTTAAGCAATTTATATTTTGCCTTTCTCCCAAAATATATATGAATAATTTATACAGGACACTTGCAGTGCCACCTTCTGGTATTTATCATAATTACTATCTATATTGGTTCTTTTGTTATGTGCTAGGACAGTATTTGCTGCTTTTAGAAATAGTTTGACATTTATATATCCATAATTTTTTCATACTGAAAAGTAAATCACTTAAAAAGGTTACTAAGGTTCTCAACGAATATGGTGGCCTATAATTGAATAGGATCATTTAATCAGTTTTTCTGGAATGCTGATTCTGTCATTTCAATTTAGTATTATCAGAGATTGTATGCTTCTGATTTAACTAATTAGAAAAGGAAATGGAAAACTAATCCTGGCAACTAAGCCTTCAGATCTGCATTTTAACACTAGCAAAGTGTTTGTGAGGGAACGGAGGTGGAAAGAAATGAATAAACATCAAAGGTTTACATGTATAATTAGGTTTATCAAGGACAATGTGGTGTTAGTTGAGCTTCTTCCTCAAGGGCCATTTAACTTGCTCCCTGCCACTGAAATAGTTGTGCTTGGTTTCTGATAGTACATCCTATTGAGTTTACTAATGCTTTCTTCCAGAACATTAGGTATACGATTTATTTAACTCATTTAGTTGCTCCCAGGACAAATTGCTTAACGTTAAGTCACATTTAACAGTGATATAGATATGAGAGTATATTCCTCAGCTGAGAAATCTGTTAGCAAAATGCTGTGGCATGATACATGCTATCCTTCTGCTAGAAATGAAGTACTTCTCTTGTATCTTGGAATTATATAATGAAGCTTTTTGTCTTCTTTAACTGTTTCGATTGCACAGTATATTTCTTGTAAAATGTAGTTGTGATACAGTAATATGAAAAAGCTAGAATAAGCATAGCTCTTTTCAGTTTAATTACCTCTTAAATAAGGTATCTAGATAGGTTTTGTTTATCAACTTACTCATCAGATATCTTTCTTTCACCAGAGAGTTATCATTTCAATTGAATAAGCAGAGAATAGAAAGTATTTTCCAAAGTATTGGGAAAATAGCATAAATTAGAGAATATGAAAGTTTCAAATACAATTGAAGCTTAATTCTGAATCTTTAGAACTGTATTTAATGTTGTTAACTGGCAGGAGTGCACAACTTATTGAAGAAATTAAGAGCTGTTTACATGCTAATTGTTATTATTAGTTGTATTATCCATGTAAAAATTAGGGCAGTTTGCTTTCTTTATATTTTAATTGCCCTTCCCAAGCAGCTGAACTCTTCCCAGGGCTGTGTAGCAAATGACATTTCTTTTGTTAAAATGATTCTGGTTCTTCCGGATGCATTGTCTGTGGCTGCTATTATTGTTGTTGTACTACTGTTTGAGTATTGGAATATGACTCTGGAGACCAGGATTTGAATCCCAGTTATGTAAACCCACTGATTGACTTTGGCAAGTCACACTTTTCAGCCTCCGAGGATGGCAATGGCACCCCCTCCCCGAAGAAAATTGCCAAGAAAACCCCATGATAGGACAATCTTAGAGTTGCTGTAAGTCAGAAATGACTTGGAGGCACACAACAACAATAAGCTACTACCATAACTATTGAGAAAGCAAATGTACCTTCCTTTATTGCAGTCACGCACAAATGTCACAATTCCAAAAAAATAAGCAAAGGTAGATATGTTAGTCCATGAACAAACACTCCAAAATCAACAATTGGGAAGGAGCTTTGTATGGGCCAGCCAGAACTTTTCATTTGGCTAGATAGTATGAAGAGCAAAGGATGGGGAAAGTCCAACCCCTGCTCCTTCCTTCTCTCTTGCTTTTTGTGCCCCCTATCCTGATTGAAATGTTCCGGAGAATATAAAAGTTTGCTTAACTCTCTGGCATTTTGGTTGGCCCTAGCAACAGTATTGCTTGCCTGTGGATTTTGATATATTAGAATGTGTGTTTCTAGCTCAAGTTATTTTAACTATTTTCTGTGTTTGTTTGTTTGTTTATCATTGATAACAGGTGAAACTGGTGAACATTAGGAATGACGACATAACAGATGGAAATCCCAAATTGACTTTGGGATTAATATGGACCATAATTTTGCACTTTCAGGTAAGATGATTTGTCACCTCCAAAGAAGTTTCAGTTTGTAACTCCTCCCTTCTCAATGGATGCAGTGACTGTACTTGCCAGAGGTTATCAGAGTAGGGATCTTGGAAGGAATGAGATAAAGGAAGTTGTAGAAGCTCTGCTCACTTCCCATCCTGTTATTGCCATTACTGCTGCTGCTTCCGTCCCCCAGATATAGTCATTTTCCTTGGAGCCTAGGAAGGAGGCAAGACAAACTGAACGAGGGAGCCTCTCCACAGATCCCAATGGAGTTTTATTATCTGCTGAGGAGAAGGTCTACTCCCAGAAACCCTATTAAAGTTTTTTTGTTTTCACTAATTTTTCAAGCAGCCATTTGAGCTGATGATGTTGTAAGGGGAGGGCACTTGGAAGCCACTCTTGGAATGTATGCAGGGATGAGCAGTTCTATTCCCCTCCCATCACTTTGCCTCCTCCCGCATCACAGCTGTTTGCTTACTCCTCAACAACACAGCTGTTGTTGCTCTGACATTTTCCCCAGCTGTCTTAAAAATGACAGGAAGCAAGTCTGCTGCCTCAGATTTGATCACAAAAATGTGGGTTTTGTGCAAAATCCACCGTTTATTTGCAGAAGAAAATGCTTCCACATAACCAGGTAATTTTTTTCATGTGCAAAGTTGCTGTTTTGGGGGCAAAACCCTGCAATTTTGAACCATGAATACCTCTCACATGTGGCCAGCTGGAAATAATACATTGTTTTGGGGAAACTGGTTTTTTGGGGGGGTTTTGCACAGAACTCCACCGTTTTTATGCACAAGCGTATATGTATTTCTGTGCAGAGTAATTTCATCATATATTTCAGGATCTTTGAATAAAGGGCAAAAAAATGTACGCAATCCCCACCATTGTATTATTCTCCCAGTCCGTTTTCCTGACTGTTGGGAAACCCTTTATACAGCAAGGAAAGAACTAGTGGTCAATATTTTTTCCATTCCTAGTTTCAGATACAGTAGTGTCATAAGAGATTTGAAAAAAAAAATCTCTTAATCTCATGTTCTGAATGAATAAAGCTTAAAATGCCTCATTAAAGATTTTGGAAATGTTGCATCGTTTTAACCTGAAAACCATGAATGCCAATTTCACATTACCCCTTTTGCTTAAAGAAGGAAAGTTCTGATGCATTCAGTTTAAGTAGTTTGTATTACACTGTTTTGTTTTGGCTTTATAGGAACCCTAATTATCACACTAAGCACCACAAGTGTGTTCAGCAGTTAAAAATGCAACTATTATTTAGAGCTTGTTAGAGTTAATTTTTTGGAGCTAGAGTTCCTAGCAATGGGCATGCTGGTTGGTAAGGGGTGTAAAGAAAACTCCTCCTCCAACCCCCTTTTCCCACATATACTGTTATTTTCTTTTTGGAAATGTTGGTTGTACTGGATCACTGTAGAGGGCACTAGAATGATGGCACTGAATGTACTTAGTGAATTATATAAAACCTCCTCCTGATCCTTACGGTATGTGGCATTATTCTTTCTCAACTTCAGTGCCTGAAAGCTCCAGTTTGTTTGTGAATGTTGTTGCCCAGATTATTCTTTATCCTCATTTGCTATAACTAGACCATTGTCCAAAACCATGTTTGTGCATTTAAGGAAGGACATGCAAAGCATTTGAGGCCATGATGTTTGCAAGGGAGTGGGGAGGGGTTTACTGAGATTTATGAATTTTCAAACCACTTCAGTATGTGTCATTTGGAAACCTTATTTTTATCCCTAAAGACAAAAACAAACAAACCCAGGAACTGTTACATGTGCATAAACCAAATAAAACCAAATAAAAATCAGTATAAAAATGCATTCTTGCTAATGCTGTTGGGCATCATTTGGATAATAAGAAATTATTCTCATACCCATCTGGATCCTATGCATATGAAAAGGCCACAAAATATTTTATTTCCTCTTTTATGCTGTCAATTTGGTGAGTAAGGCCATAGAGACATTTGCAGCTGCTGATTTTTCATGACTGAAGAGCAAAATTCATTCAAACGGTGTGTGCTGTAGAATAGTGCATTTGCTTTCGATGCCTTTTTTGGGGGGGTGGTGGGGGTGGAAGTTTTATAGAGGGTATTTCCAGCGTCACACACTCTAAATAACCTTTGGAATCTGAAAGTGTTAATTCTTTACAGCACAGCTGAACATCATTTCTGTTTTCCTTTCTTCTGTGCAGTGTTTGAACTGACTCCTGAATTATGGGTGTTTTAAATTCTAAGCTATTTTAACACCTTTCCAGGAGAGGCCCAGTTGACTCACAGAAGCTCCTCCTGGCTCTGTGTTTTGTCAGATGTTTAGTTCTGTATGAACTGGAAAGTGCTTTTAGTTAAACTTGTTCATTTTAATTTGTTCAGCATTTCTAGTACCTGTACTGTTTTCTTGGTTTATTATTTTTTTTATGTAAGTGACCTCGGGGAGCCCCACCTGGTCTACCCTCAAAAGAAGAACTAACATTTTAAACAAGGAATTATATTTAGGTATTCACCCTAAATTTAAACAATTACCTCTGCAAAGAAACAAAACAAAACAAAGAAACTAAAATAATAATATCGGCGGGTTACAGACTGCCGAAAAGCGGCGGTCTGCTGCTGTCGCCGGTTGCAGCGTCTAGGAACCACAGCAGCCCAACGGTCAGGCGGTGCTTTTGCTTTTGATGCAAAATTGCACTCCTTCCTGCGCCCCGGAAAAGACGCCAGAAGTGCCGAAGCGCGCACTCGTGGCGTCATTTCTGGGGTGCGATGTGCAGACGCAACGCATCTGCTACGTCAAGATGGCAGTGGCCATGTGGAACGGCCGCCGCCATTTCGTACGGACCCAGTCCGTACTATGGTTGGGGGCGTCTGGAAGAGACGCCCCTTTCTAATCCTAGTATGTGCTGAGCATGTACTTTCCTGCCCTTTTGTAACGGGCCATCATCAGCATTAGCATCATCAACAACAAAAATAAAAAATAACAAGAGTTTGGAATTGTTACTTTTTACAACTATAACTCACAGAATGCTCCTGTCTGCCTGGCCAGTGGCTGTGATGGCCAAGGGATTCTGGGAGTTATAGTTCAGAAAAACAACTTTTCCTGATTATGCAAATAATAATACCTAAGCAGAGTAATTCAGGAAAACTGCATCTCACCAGTTACATCTTCATGGTGTATGTGGCTAAACATCCAGCCAGTTTACCACTCCCTTGGCTACTGTAAGCTCCTAGCAAGATAGTGAGGGTTTGGTGAAGCTATTTTATTTTTAGGGAGAGCCACAGTGTAACAGTTAAGGTAGCGACTCCCAAAGTGGGTGCTAAACTCCCGGGGGGGAGGGGGCAAAAAGATTCACGGGGGCTTCCCAGCTTTCATAGCTGATTTATTTTGTGAGGGGAAATACTGAACATGGGAAAGGGTTCCACACAGATGTGGGGTTTTTATATATCCTTTCCTTGTTTAGCCTCTTTCTGGCCATATAGCAGTACATGGTTGGGCAGCAGCATCTTCTATTGAGAACCATCTTTGGACTTTCTCCAGCCATTGACCCCAGTGTGCAAGGATTCCTTTTTAATCTTCTCATCATTTAAAACAAGCAGACACAAGGTCAACGCTTGATCTTCTCAGAGATCTAAAGATGGAGTTATTTAATGTCTGCAGTTTAATCTACAACTACTGGAGGTGAAAAGCTGTTGTTTTCCATGTGGTCCTCAATACTAAATATATTGTGGACTGTCATTTATAATAATAAAAAAGACAGCTTTTAAAGCAGCATATTTATTCTCAATGTCCTTAAAAACTTTCTAGTTAATACTGTTTGATAAGCCCTTTGCTTATGGATAAAATATTCAGACTTTGTTGTTTGAGCTAAACCTCTGTTACTTTGTAAATGAATTATCTTTCAGACTTTAGGAATTGGAACAAATCAGAAAAACTTGAGCAGAGGCTTTTACTCTATATTTTTTATTTTGCCCATGGAATAACATAGTGCAACTAAATTCTTTCAGTTGGTTTTGTTCAGCTGTGCTTTTATAGGCATAAAATTACCAAGGGTACTGTATATTCTTTATTATGTCAGATTTGTTACAGTCTTCTTTTTGTTGTGTCAAATAACAGTTGTGGCTAGGCTGATCGCTACTTCTCATGTGTCTATCTACGGCTGAATGTACATGTGAATAACTGTCCGTAGTTGTTCTGGAATGCCCCAGGTAATGGGGAAATATAAGGGGCCACAATACTCCAGGCTGCTCCCAGAGTATTTTGGCTTGTGTGCACCCAGCCAGGAGTGTGATCTGCCCATATAATGTGTGATTTCCAAAGTACCTGCCATGATGAAGGATCTGAATTGTTGTAAAGTATGTAATGTGTCTTGGGGTGTGTGTGTGAAAAATGATGTAATGGTGTACAGTAGGAAATAACTGGGTGCTTTTGGCAGGCCTTTTTTTTTACTGCACCATGATGTCATTTCACATTATAGGTAAGATTTTTTATACTGCACAGCAGACATCCACAGGAAAGCCTCAAGCCAATGTCGGCATAGTGAGCATTTGCACCCTGACCACCCCAGTGCACTTATTATAACTTGGTGACTTTTAGCTGTGATGCTCAACATATGCACAAATTACACTAGGGCATCTCACTACATTTTGTGGTACAAAGGTAGACACATCTCTTTAGAGAACACACTGTATAAAATTGTAAGACAAGACATGTGCAGGCAAGTTCTAAATGTGATGGTAGGTTCTTATCCAGAACATAAATACTGTCAGGTTTTCTCACCTCATGAGAAAGGGTATAGGAACTGTGCTGGACTAATGTTGTGAGCAATGCTGTTACTGTATGTGAAGTTCCTGTGTTATATAGGTCAATATACTCTGTTGAGATTTGCAGTTTATCATAGTGGTGTGGGATAGAGAGACATGGAGCAGCAACCTTGTACAAACTGATCTTGGCAAATAGAATTAAGTCTCTTTAGAGGTCTAACCACAGATTATAGTTGATAAAGAAACAGCTCCAGTGAGGTTGCTTTGATGGCCATATAATATTGTACACTGGTGTGTTTTTTGTTTGAGAACTCACCATTAATTTCCAATCTTGGTAACTAACAATTTAGGATCAGTTTATATAACTACTAGGTTCATAACTGCCACTTTAATTTACTGCGCATCTCATCAGTTTGTCTGTGGCCAGTCACAGTGACAATTGCTGTCACTTTAGGGAAACAATAATTTTACATACTGTGACGCATGGCTCAACATAAAAGATTGTATTGGTGTACAAAAGAATAATAATAGATGTAGTGGCTGTGCATGACTGAGGTTTCACCAGGAGCAAATGAATACATTTAGCTGGGCCACCAAGATCCAATAGTTGTTTATTGAATTCTAAGTCTTTTAAATACCATGTTATAGTGGTGTATCAGTCCTGAGGGAACCATTGCCAGTATCACTGTGCTACCTCTAACACTTTTCCTCTGTTTTTGGCAAAACAGAAAAATTCATCAGGAGCACAGATTATATTTTGAAGCAACATTATTTATTTATGGTTATCACACCTCCTCCTTTTCCAGAACATGTCTTCTTTTTCAGAGCTAAAATTTCTCTCTGGGTTTGTTTTTATAAATGTCTGCTGCTGGTTGCCTCCTGCCTGCTGTTGCCAACTGAGAATCACCATAGCAATTGAGGGTTTGAAGTAGTGAGTCGCTAAAGGTGCCTTATTTTTAATCAACATACAGATAGTTTAGTTTTGTGATTGAAATGCTAAATCACAGTTATCTTTGTAAAGAATTTACAAGCAATTTTTTCAGCATCTGAACACACTTGTCTTCTTAACTGCCCCTAAGTATTACATCCTGACTTGAAATTACCAAATTCCTATGGGATTCTACATAAGAAATATTGGCCTAAATCCAGCATCCCTTCAATGTAGCCTAAATATCCTCATGTTGAGATATGTTGCTTCAACAAGATCTGAGAAATCAAAGGGATATTTAAACCAAAAGTGGGTATGCTCTACAACCAGCAAGGGATCATATTTCATGACCAGGAAGGAATAAAAAGATGATGGAAATAATACACTAAAGAACTATATAAAAGAGGTGAAAGGATGGCACATTCACATGAAGAAGAACCATATGGAGATCAACCCCAAATTTGAAAGAGCGAAGTGGAAGCTATACTTAGCACAGTTCAAAGAAACAGATCACCAGGAACAGATGGCTTACCAATAGAACCCCTCAAAGCTAGAGAGACCGAATTCACTTTAGTTCTAACTAAAATCTGTCAACAAATCTGGAAAACAAAACAGTGGCCCTCAAATTGGAAACATGCAGTGTACTTGCCAATCCCCAAGAAAACATATTAGTATTTGCAGTAATTACAGGGCCATTGCGTTAATTTTCCAGGCAAGCAAAGTGATGCTCAAAATTACACAACAAAAACTTTTACTGTATATGGAGCAAGAAGTGCCATCCAAGCTGGGTTCAAGAAAGGACGAGCATATAGTAAACATATGCTTGATAATAGAAGGTACCAAAGAATTAAAAAAAAAATCAGCCTGTGCTTTATAGACTATAGCAAAGCATTCGACTGTATACTGTAGATCACACAAGTGTATAGATCACTCTTAAAGAAATTGGTGTGTCATAACATTTAGTTGTCCTGATGCATAACCTGTGCTTAGGACAAGAAACTACTGTTAGGACAGAATATGGAGAAACAACGTTTTCCAGTTGACAAGACAACTGCATGTTATTGCCCTATCTGTTTAACCTATATGCTGAACATATTATATGTAAAGCAGGATTAATTATGGAAGAAGAAGGCTTAAAATTTGGAGGAAGGAACATCAACAGTCTAAGGTATGTGGATGACACCATATTACTATCTGAAAATAACAAACTCTTGGAACAATTACCAAAGAAATTCAAAGCAGAAAGTGAAAAGACAGGCCTGCAGTTGAACATAAAGTAAATAAAAAGAATGACGACAGATGATATACATAACTTTAAGGTAGATGATGATGACATTGAAATAGTTCACAATTGCTCATACCTTTGCTCCATAGTTAATGAGAGTGGAGACTTCAGTCAAGAAAAAAGAAGACTGGGATTTGGAAGGGGCAGCTATGAAGGAACTAGACAGGATCCTGAAGTATAAAAACATATCACTGAATACTAAAGTCAGGGTGGTCCATGGTATAGTATTCCCCCTTTCTATGTATGGCCATGAAAGCTGGACAGTGAAGAAAGCTGACTGGAAGAAAATCAACTCATTTGAAATGTGGTGCTGGAGAAGAGTTCTTCATGAACTGCTAAAAAGACAAATAAATGGGTGCTAGAGCAAATCAAGCCTGAACTCTCCCTGGAAGCCAAGATGACTAAACTGAGACTGCTGTGCTTTAACCATACATATCATGAGAAGGCATGACTCCCAAGAAAAGACAATA
>NC_056522.1:134317048-134320144 GCF_019175285.1 Sceloporus undulatus
ACATATGCTTTTTAAAGTAGATGTACTAGGAGAAGATGGTAAACTCAGTCAAGGAAGTCACAGCCCTGGTCTTCAAGATCTGAGCAGGGGTGGAGGTAGTGATTGAGGAGTCATAGGATCACCATAAGTTGAAGTTGACTTGTCGCAGTTAACAACAAAGTTTTTATACCACAGATGCTGCATTTTTGTTAACCCCTCTTCAATTTACTTATTTAATTAATTTCATTTATATCCTGCCTTTCTCCCTGGAGGAAGTCAAGACAGGTCACAGATAAAACCATTCATAAAGCCATGCATGGACAGCAACAATGTGGCAACCCTTTTGGGGCTTTGGAGCTTTGAACATCTTGGAAGAAACTCTTCTATAAAATGGCCACATAGCCCGAAAAACCCACAAAAAAACTATGGATGCCGGCCATGAAAGCCTTCGACTTCACAACATCTGTTTGTTCTGCAATTTAGAATATATATATACTTTAGTCTGTACGAAGTCAGACCAAAATACAAAAAATTATTATGATTGGTTGTCACAGAATATTTATTTGCCTTTGAGTTCAATTTTGTTTGGATATATATTTTTTAATTTTTAGAAGAAAAGTTAAAGTTGTAGATGGAATAAAGCAGAAAAAATAAAAGCTTTCCTCTGCAAAACCAAGAAGCTTATAAGATTATACTTTTGTACTCAAATAATCTTCGTTTGCAAGGCTCTTACTCAGCACTTTACGCATGTTTACCCTGTGTTTTGATTTTACCCTTTCTTACATGTTAGTCTAAGATTTCTAGCTAGATTTCAGGATTCTTACACAGTGAGTTCACCTGCAGAAGCTCTGGCATGATTAAGTTTTGGGACTGTCCATCTTAAACTGTTGTTTACTTCTTTCCAAAGATGATCTCTCCGAAAAGAGGCCCTTTTTCCCCATGGGTATGTGTTGGAAACCCGCTTTTATCATCTCTGTCCAGAAAGAAAGTTTCTGGCCTTGCTAACATGAACTCTAGAACTACACATGTGCTAGTGAAAGGATTAAAGATCTTTTTTACTTTCACTAAGCTCTTCCGAATAGCTGCTATGTTATTCGGCAAAAGGCCATCAGCATTACAGTTTAATGCTGAGGGCAGTGATGTTTGCTTAAGAGGATGTGGCCAGAAATAAGCCTTAGTGTCTATCAGACACAGGCCCAGCTGGGACAATGCCACAACATTTATGGCTATGCATTTCTATAGCAAAATGGTACGTCTGGGGACGGGAGTACAGACTGAAAGATATGAGGGTTATAAACCAGCAGTCTGAAAATGATGCCTGTTTGTGTAAGTCAAGCGAAAGACAGGGTCGTGTGTGGCTGTGATATTATGTGAGCCAAATGGGGATGTTGGGATGTGTCCGGGCTGACAAAGAGGAACAGTATTTGGATCCTTCCAGGCTCCCTTGAGTCCTGCAAAACAGTCCCCTGGAAGAAAATACTTCAGGGAAATCAAGAAGAAGAAAAGAAACGAAATGAACAGAGGGCCTGAAAAGCTTAAGGATGAAGGGCAGTTCAAATCAAAACAAGAATCGGAAGAGAGGCAGTGCATTCCAGGGACATGGCCCACGGGTGCACTGTTGACACAGAAGAGGGGGGACGGAAGTGGCAGCCGTGGGGGAGGACCAATACCATATCTCCACTGTGACTCGAAGCAGCTTTATTTTGGCTGTCTGTAACAGGCCTTGGTGACTATAAGCTTGTGTGAAGAAGAGAAGAGAACATGGCATAAATAATGCAGAAGTTAATCGTCCAGTCATCAGGACGTCTAGGGCTGGCTCCTAGGAGAAGAAAGTACAGGGAGCAATTCCTCTGAAATGTTCCACCTGGCTTGACTCAGATCTGAATGTTTCATAGTCCCACACAGGGATGGGATTTGGTTACAATGGCAGTGGTAGGCTTCTCTATAAATATTATTTCAAATGTCCTTGGTTGACTTAATACTGTTATAGGAGTAGTGATCATTATATAACCTGATTTGTGATGGTGGTTTTTCTCCAGTCTACTAACACAAAATTCTACCAATTAATTCATATTTTCTTGCTGCACAGGGATGTTGTATGTTGCTCAGGGAAGCTTTATTGAGTAATTGGTGTTTAGTGAGGTGAGCTATTTAACTCAGGAGTTTATAACTCTCTCTATAATGCATTGATTACCTTGTACAAGTTGTAAAGGAATAAATAGAAAATAGGGTGGAATCCTTGCAGAGCAGTCAGTTTTTTATTTTATTTTATTGTCCTGTAGTTACTAGAAATATGAGAAACCTCTGTGCACTGGTTGTAGTCCAGAAACCACCAGTAAACTAGATGCTGTTTGAAATAAATAGGCTTAAGTGTGCCTACCATTATTATTTTGGATCATGTCACCAGTGTTTTCGAAGTGAAAAATTAAAACAAGGTTAGCTGCCTGAAGTCCTTTTTATTTATATGTTTTGTCTGCGGAGTCGATAGTTGTATTGGACAAGAATACTTTATGTGTGAAGAAAGATAAATCTCTGGATTTAATTTAACATGGTTTTAGGCTGTAGCAGTTTCTGCCTGTATGTGTTCTTTGTGTCCAGAAAGTCCTTTTGGTTATTTTTCTACGTTTCTTTGTCACTGAATAGAATCTTTTGATTGTTCTTCTTCCAACATCACTCACAAAGGATGGCAGTGTATTCACCAGAGATTAGTGAATACAAATAATAAAATCTGTATCTGTGGTGTAAACATCAGCTGATGCATCTTACATGTCCACTGGCTGTGATTTTGGCGTTAATTATGCAAACCGTATTATTTCGCTTCTCCCCCAGGACCAGAACTTGCATGTATCGACAGATGGAAGACGGGGAAGATGGAGAAAAGGCTAAGATCTTATTGGATTCATCCATTATAAATATAGATTGGTCGTATTACAGCCTTTGACATGGTATTATCTACATCAGTGCTACTCATAGTCATGGCCCATGGATTACTGTTGGACCTCTAGCCAGCAGCTGCTATCGCCTGGAGAGTTTCCAGAAAGACAAAAGAATTGTAGTCCATGTGCACAAATATTGTACCAGTCCCCGGCACAATGAGAAAAAATATAACCAGTCCCC
>NC_056522.1:134320244-134323100 GCF_019175285.1 Sceloporus undulatus
ATACTGAAATGAAAGGGCTTCCGAGAAATACCAGAAATGAGAAAAGAAGCCCACAGATAAGATGGATGGCTAAGGGAAGGAGGAGTGAGCTAAGAAGCATACATTTAAAAGATGGGGGTACAAGAGCCAGTTACATTATTGACACTGGACATTCACCAAATGTGCTAATAACACAACAATGTAATACAATGTTAGCCAATTTTGCATGTAGCATAAGAATCCATTATTCCAGTTCACGGAAATGGTGATAGACTGTAACTTCCAAATGAATGTAACTTCCTACTTTCTCCATTTAGCTTCCTGCTGGCCTCACTTTCTACATTTCCATCCCTGGCTAGGTACCATATCACACAGATACACATACATCTGACATTATGCAGAAAATGTTCCATGCATCTGATTGAGATGGACTGTAGTCCACAAATGCTTTTGACATAATAAATGTCTAACTCTATAAGGTACAACATGGCACTTTGCTATTCTTGTGGAAAGAAACATTTTCCAAAAGGTGAAAATATGTACTTGTTAAAAATTATTCTTAAGTGTACATCCATTCAAGATCTTGGGGGTATTTCAACATTATAAGTAGATCTCATCTAATTATTGCAACAGTATACCTAATAGTGAGAAAGCCAGCCTGTAGTGGTTTTTGAGTGTTAGACTACAAATCCATGCTCAGCCACGGAAACCCACTGAAGACCTTGAGCAAGTCACATTCTCTCAGCTCAGAGAAGGGCAAAGGCAATCCTCCCCCTGAACAAATCCTGCCAAGAAAACCCCATGACAGAAATGACTTAAAGGAACACAACAACAACAACAACTACACCCAATAATGTGTTCCACTGTGAGAGAAAGCAGCACAGACATTTTAAAATATGCTCACTTAGAACTCATGGCCTTTAGAAAAAAACAACAAGTTTCTTCTTTAGTTATCTGAGACAAGCAGTGTAAGCACTAGAAATTGCTCACACACTCCACATGCTTATGACAGCAGGTACAGGGCACTATCACATCATACAATTTATATGGGAGATCTTAACAGAAATGGTAACAGCCTCACAGCAAGAATAATCTGTGATTTGATGAGAACCTGTGGATGCTCACATATTGTAACTCACATGCTCTTACTTAAAACAACACATATAACACAATGTTAATTGGCTACAAATGTTAATTGGAACAAAGCGTTAAAGTAGCTCAAATTAAAGATACATTCTTATTGACATCATCAATCTTGAGTATTTTTTAAAAAATCAGTTAAAAAAAACAACCCAAATAAATCTGAGCATATCAGCCATATTTATTTTGTAATGTACTTATGTAGTCTTTAGCACGTATGGAGTCAGTACATGTAACAAAAGTTCCATATAAACCATGATAATGAATGAAATTTTGTTCAAACCTCCCCCCACTTTTTTGTCCTATATTATTCTAGTGCTGCAACATATTTACCTTGTTACTGCTTGGTAAAATAATATAAGCTGCATTTTCCACTGAGAAAGATGAAGATCCATGAAGATGCTGTGGGTGGGTTTTAATGTGAAATTCAGGCAGATGGGGACTGTAACTATTTTCCCATTCTGTTGCATTAGTAGCAATTTCAAAGGGAGCCGTGTTTAATTCGTTTTCTTCATCCTGTTTGCTTAACACAGAGGGTGAGTTGGAGTCTTTTTCAAAATAAGGGACTCTTTGCTTTTCCTGGAATGTTAACTCTCCTGGGATCCCACCATGAAAATATCCATTCCCTTGGGTAGACCTGTCTTCTTCTGGTCCCTTTCCTAGGTCTTTAGTTAAGTATCTGTCTTTTCCTTCTGCTTTTCTAGCTGTTCTGCTTCTAGTGTAAATACCATCCTCAGTGCAAGAATCACAGCTTGCTCCACTTGGCAGTTTTGCTTTACGAAGATCAATGATAACTTTGGTACTCACAAGAGGATCACTTCCATCCACCAGAGTCTTCTGTGTAACAGATGCACCCAGTGCCATGTCCCTGGAATAGACTGCCATCTCTTCACGATTTCTTGTTTTGATTTGAATCTGCCCTTCATTTTCCTTAAGCTTTTCAGGCTCCTGTTCATTTTCTGTTTCTTTCTTTCTTGATTTCCTCCTGAAGTATTTTCTTCCAGGGGACTGTTTTGCAGGACTCAAGGGAGCTCTGGAAGGATCCAAATACTGTTCCTCTTTGTCAGCCCGGACACATCCACAGACATTCCCCATTTGGCTCACATAATATCACAGCCACACACGGACCCTGTCATTTCGCTTGACTTACACAAACAGGCATCATTTTCAGACTGCTGGTTTATACCCTCATATCTTTCAGTCTGTACTCCCGTCCCCAGGACGTAGCCATTTTGCTATGAGAAATGCATACGCAATAAATGTTGTGGCATTGTGCCCAGGCTGGGCCTGTGTCTGATTAGACACTAAGGCTTATTTCTGGCCACCAATCCTCTTAAGCAAACATCACTGCCTCAGCATTAAACTGTAATGCTGATGGCCTTTTGCCGGAATGACATAGCAGCTATTCGGAAGAGCTTAGTGAAAGTAAAAAAGATCTTTGAATCTCTTTCACTAGCACATTGTAGTTCTAGAGTTCATGTTAGCAAGGCATCAGAAACTTTCTTTCTGGACAGAGATGATAAAAGCTGGTTTCCAACACTACCCATGGGGAAAAAGGGGGCTCTTTTCGGAGAGATCATCTTTGGAAAGAAGTAAACAACAGTTTAAAGATGGACAGTCCCAAAACTTAATCATAGCCAGAGCTTCTGCAGGTGAACTGCACTGTGTAGAGAATCCTGAAATCTAGCTAGAAATCTTAGACTAACATGTAGAGAAAGGGTGAAAATCAAAATACAC
>NC_056522.1:134323200-134328169 GCF_019175285.1 Sceloporus undulatus
CTGTGAGCTCGTGTGCATATGCAGAAGAATAAGAATGTGGTAAGTTGCTTTTTGTAGTGTGTGTGTGTGTGAGAGAGAGAGAGAGAGAGAGATACAGATGTTGTACAGGATTGATGTACAAATCTAGCATTTTCTTTTGTTTTTCACCTTAAGAATTGGTTCCATTTTACAATGTTCATTAACTCACAAATAAACATTATACAGCTCCCATTAATAAACATAACTGTGTGCATTAAAAAGTGAGAAGTAATTTTATAAAATAATTCCTCTTATTTTTCTGTTCATATAGATAATTTATTTTCTAGTTAAATGAATGACTGAATTTGATTTTTAACACAGGATGGAAAACGATTAGAATCAGGTCTGCAGTTCCAGAATGAAGCTGAAATTGCAGGCTATCTACTTGAATGTGAGAATTTACTTCGACAACAAGTCATAGATGCGCAGATTCTTATTGATGGAAAATATTATCAGGCAGATCAACTGGTCCAGAGGTACATATCTTTGTGTTATTATTTAGCAATATTTGCACACAATTGGTATCTTATTAGTGGCAATGTAAAAACATAAAGTCTGCAACTGAGAATGCCTACTGTTTTAATACAGTTAAACTTAATGCAAAAGAATGACTGTGTATGTAAGGAATACATTAAATAATTTAATAATATAGTAGAACTGTTTTCCTAAGCAAGCTAGGTTTGCTTAGTGGATTTAATTGGATTGTTGTACCAATATTTATTGAATCTTGCAAGCATCTCTGATATGTGGTATACCTCTTATGTTTCCATTTTAACTTTGGTGGATGTGTATTAATCTGTGACTCTCTGAGGGGATGATCTCAGAGGCCTAACCCATCCCTTAGGTACTGTAAATTAGGCATATGTGTGTGTATTGGAAAGGGAAGGTTGTTCATTTTTTGGAGCATACAATTTTCTACTCTACAATATTCTACTCATCAGTCCTCTAGTGTGATGTTGGCTATGTTTCTATAATGCTGACTGAGATAATTACCAGTGGATTTCCACCCCCTATTGATGTTTATACATACACATCCCAAATATAGGCATATGAGTGACATGTCTCTGTAAAGTCTGGGATCATATATGTATGAACAACTTGCTGCTAGTAAGCAAAAACAAAAATAAAACCCTTTTTAAAATACAGCACTTTCCCCCCAACTTTTTCTTACTGTTATTTAGGCCAGTTCACACAATCATGTTTGTCTTTCTTGCATCTTTAGGATGCATTCTTATGAATAATGTTTTGTATAAACTTCATTTTTCAAGATATAGCACTGCTTCTCTGGAGACATTTCTGTTATTCTGTTGGCTTAATGATTTCCCATCATGATTATGGAAATCACTACTGAGAAGTGCTGGCTGTATCTATAGAGAGGCCAGATTGGAGGAAGCATTTTCTTTGTAAATTCAGCCCCAGGGGTATTCAAGAAAGATAAGACAGTTAGAAATCTGATGGTGGGGACTTTCTTTTACTTTTACAAGTATGTTTTATACTGTAATACTTCAATTTTGTCCACACTTGTTTGGGATTAAGTGGGATCTCATTGAAAAGGGTGGTGTTTGGCTCTGGGTGAACACGAGTATAATTGTACTGTAAATTAGGTATAACAGTAAAGAATATTATTTTGATTTTAATTTCTATAATACATGTTTTCCTGGTTTTTGAAACAGGGTTGCAAAGCTACGAGATGACCTCATGGCCTTAAGAGCAGAGTGTTCCTCAGTCTACAGCAAGGGGAGAACACTGACAACAGAACAAACCAAGATGATGATATCAGGAATAACACAAAGCTTAAACTCAGGATTTCCAAACTTAAGCCCTAGTTTAAACTCTGGACTGAACCAGGGTTTGTCACCCTCCTTGACTTCATCCAGTCTAACATCAGGTTTATCATCAGGTCTTTCTTCAAGACTGACTCCAGCCATCACCCCAGCATACACCCCAGGTTTCCCACCACGGTTAATTCAAAGCTACATTACTGGAGTTGACACTGGTGGACTGCAAACATTGAAACTGATGCAGATCCGAAAACCCCTGATGAAATCAGCATTTATTGATCAGAACTTAACAGAAGAGGAAGTCAACATGAAATTTGTCCAGGATCTCTTAAGATGGGTTGATGAAATGCAGGTAGAGTCTTTATGTGTCCAGTTTTCACTTTCATCTTTTTTTTCTTGGCAGTTTTGAGAATTCAACTTTAATGTTCTATTTCTCCTTACAAGGTGCAACTTGATCGAGCTGAATGGGGCTCGGATTTGCCAAGTGTTGAAAGCCATGTAGAAAATCACAAGAATGTCCACAAAGCAATTGAAGAATTTGACTCAAGCCTTAAAGAAGCAAAAATCAGTGAGGTACAGCATTTAAAAATAAAAAAAAAAATAAAGCATCTTGTGGCTATGTATATACATAACACATATCTGATGAATGTTAATCAGATAATAACGGTTTCATAATTGTGCTTGGAGTATAGTACATGCTGGTTATATTTATTGCATGAATAAAATGAGATATTAAATTCTTCTAATAACTTGCATGGTTGATTTTTTAAATGTTTTTGTCTAATTGTTATCTACAGATGCAAATGACTGCTCCCCTTAAACTCAGCTATGCAGAAAAATTGCACAAACTGGAAAGCCATATGCAAAACTTTTGGTAAGGTCCTTGCTTGGACAACTGATTTAAATGTATGCTGCCTTGATAGTAAAATAAATGCATTTTATTTAAACTTTTATTTATCTCTCCAAGATACATAAGAAATCAGGAAAGACACCTTGACCCCCTCACAATTTTGTATCACGGCTACCAGGGAATCATATGGTTGAATGAAAAAGAGGAGGAGGAGGTTGCATATGACTGGAGTGAAAGAAACACAAACATAGCAAGGAAAAAGGATACCATGCAGTAAGCATAGTTAATATATTCAAAAGGAAATGTTAAATTTCTCATGTGACTGGGACTTCTAAATGAATTATCTTTTTATTTGCAGGAACTGATGAGAGAACTTGATCGAGGAAGAAGATGTTATTAAATCAGTTCAAGAAATGCAGACAATTGCTTTTGAAAACCACCCTGCCAGATTAACAATTGAGGTAGGTTGTTAAGCACTACCAAGGAAAAGTAGTAACAGAGTTCATGATTCTCTATGAGCATTGCACCAACATATAGATGTGTTTGTGTGAGTGTATTCTAACTCATGCTTCTCTTCAGAATATGCTCAATGAAATGGGAATCTTTATCATATTGTATATATTTGGAGTGATATGTGACATACATACTGTAATACATTGCATTTCATGTCCCTTTGGCTTTACTGTTAATTCTCCTCCCTCCCCCCACAGTTCGTGTACCGTGTGCAGATAAATCTTCCAACTTCTTTGCAATTGATGGAGTGCGCTGTTCATGGAGCTGCTCGTCACCAATGTTGTTAGTATTTAAGTGACGACAGAATGCTGTGTTGTTAACAGCAAAAACAAGTAAAATCTGCAACAAATGTTTGCAATGCAGAGTCCTCCATTCATGGTGTTATGCCATGTTTCAGGAGAGTCTATTCCAATCCTTTCCACTTCCAAGAGGAACACCATAAATTTAAATGCAGTGAAATTTGTATTCTGTGACAAAGGCTAGTGTGTCTGCTCTTCTTTGCATTAGGAATTTCCTGGGAGTTTCCACTTGCAGAGGTCTCATCACAGGCTTCTTTAAGGGTGTGAAGTGCAGGCACATGTTCTAACTCATAAACTCAGATGTTGTGTTTGGACATTGTTTATTTTTTGGAGTCTAGTCAAGTTGTATATTATAAGTAATCTGTTTACTTTAAAATGTGTGTTGGCTTCATAGGTAGGCTAGACTTCAAAATTAATTGTGGGGGCTATTGGTTCCATAGTTGTCTGACTTTCAGAGCTGATAGTTACGTGGGTTATGTTCTGCAGCATATGGATTTTATACAAACAGGATATTTCTCCTAATTTATACATGTTGCAGCAGCCACTCTGCTAAGCTTCTAAACATGCAGATAGCAATATCTGTTCTTTATATTACTCCAGAATGTGATGGGGTCTTTCACAAATATAGTTGGCAGTATCTTTGAACAGAGGAAACGCCATCTGCTGGCTGAGAGAGAGATACTTTTGGTCTTACGGCTTTTTGAATTAGCAGTATTTAAAATATTGCTGGCCAAGAAATTGCTCGGCAACCCACGCGAATAACATTTCCAAGACTCCGGTTTAGAATGGCATGTATCTACGCTCTTTAATGCTTTCTTAATTTGTAGAGAAATACAATGGTTCTGGTTTTTGGGCTGCTATGTTTGTTTTTTTCTACTGTTAAGAAAGCATTCGGCTGGCAGGTGAGGCGGGGGGCGCGTGAGGAGTGGGCTGTATTATCCTTTTTTTTTAATTTGAACTGCTGCTGCCACACCAATAGTACTTTTCCCCTACCTATACCAGGCCTATCGAGCTGCATGCAAACACAGTGGAGCTGGTTTACAGCTTTGTCAATGTGTTGACAGCACTAAGAGACACACTGCTCATTTTGAGGGTATGTACACATGGTTAATATCACAATTTCAGCCTTAGGAACAGGACGCGCAGAAAAGTTGTTGTTGTTTATACTTCAGTGTCTGCCAGCACGTGACTCACCTCCGGCATTCTTGGATCTCATGGGACACTCCCCCCTTGTGTGCCGAAAGTGGTAAACAAAAAGGACGCAGTTGTGCTGATCACCAGATTTCTCTGTGTCGTTTGTCTTGATCCTGTTGCTTGTTAAATTCTTTTTTTGCTTGCTTTTTTTGTGTGTGGTTTCTGGAAAGTGATATCAGGTTCACTTTGATACCTCATGTGAAACAGTTCGTCACGGTTTTTTTTCCTCTTTTTCCATTTTTTCCGGACGCTTAACTCTGCTTGGCCCTTCTCTTCTTTGCGTGATGCCGCGCAAGCCTTGCTCCAACGTTAGA
>NC_056522.1:134328194-134332742 GCF_019175285.1 Sceloporus undulatus
TTAAAGTTAGAATCGTCCAAGCCTTTCTATCCCCCATTACCATGTATGGATGTGACAGCTGGGCAGTGAAGAAAGTAGATTAAAAAAATAATTAATTCATCTGAGATGTGCTGGAGAAGAGTGCCGAAAAGACAAACAATTGGGTCCTAGAACAAATCAAGCCTGAACTCACCCTGGAAGCCAAGGTGACTAAATTGGGACTGTTGTTTTTCAGCCACATCATGAGAAGGCACAACTTGTTAGAAAAGACAACAATGCTAAGGAAGACAGAGGGCAACAGAAAGTGAGGAAGACCACATGCCAGATGGGCAGACTGAATCAGGGAGACCATGGGCCTGAACCTATAGGATCTGAGCAGAGAGGAAGAGTAAAAGGGGGACTTGGAGAAGAATCATTCATAGGGTCGTCATGAGCTGAGGTCAGCTCAAAGGAAGCTAAAACACTATGCAAATGGTCTTCATCTACTCCAGGAAACTGAATTCTGTTATTCTTAAGCCTGGCACTTTTGCAGAAGGATATAAGTAAAGTAAGGAAAGGAGGAGGTTAATGAGATTATGAAGGAGAGAGAAAAAGAAAGCAAGAGAACAAGTCTGGGTATGAAAAGCAGGGTTTTGAAAAAATAGTTGCAGCTATATCCTCTTCTCTCAAGCTCAAGACAAGATTAGGAAGAAGGCTGTAAAATCATGGATTGCATTGTTCAGCTTTATTTCAGTAATGCCTACAGTGTTTTTAAATTAAACTTAAATATCAATTTAACAAAAACATAATAATTAATGTTTCCTCTTTCAAATATAAATGTAATTGAATTATTAACAATTAACTAATTAATTGATGTAGTATAATTTATGAACATGTTTAGCATGCTTACACTAAGCATTGAGCAGTTGAGTCAATTGGTCTGCTTTCACTGAGACTACCAACTGCATTTAACTCAAATACTTTTATAAACATGTCCACAAATATGGAACAATTATCATCACAAGGTAAAAACTACACTATCTCAAAACAAGCTATAGGTGGCAGCCTCCAGCAATGGGAAGAGCCATATTTTTCAGTAAAGTCAATGAAATACAGCTTCATATGAAATACAACTTCATATATGATCATTAGAGACCTCCTCAGAAACAACAGACATTCTGTTGTAGAAATAATGTAAGAACCAGTTCCTACACAGTATAATGATATAATCTGTGGTGGCTCTATTCTGCTCTGCAGTTTACTCAAGGTGCTGAATTACCTCCCAACAGCACCTTCTAAACCTAGACTAAAACCTGGATTAGATTTGCCATCTCACTGAAGTGGGAACTACCAGCCACCACTTTATATACAGTTTGGGAGAAGTGGAGAACTACTATAGGGAATGACTTCTACTCAGGCACATATGAGCACAGTGGTGGCTGTTGGGCTACTTTCGGTTGTGCTGAAACTGCAGGATTTGGTTCAGACCACAAGCCTAGTGATTCAGAAAGCATACTGATCTGGTCTGGACTGTTTCTGTAGCTGCCTGATTTGACTTGGATCTGGCTCAGAAACCCACTTCAAGAAATCAGTGACATGCTGATCTTCCACTGACTATGACTGGGGAATAAAGAAATAGCTACGATTTTCTATTCATTTGTATAACATTTGTATAGCAGCCTCTTCTGATTAGATTGAGCCTGCCAAATGTCAGACAAGCAAGTTAAGCAGCCTCTAAACTTTGATCACACACACACACACACACACACACACACACATGCACACACACACGTATGTATGTATGTATGTATGTATGTATGTATTGGGAATTGCCAACAACATTTCATTTTTCTGGCAGAATTGGATAAAATTCTCTGGCATGGTTGGTACTTCCAGAGGTATAAGTAGTCTACCAGACTACAGATAGCCAGATGCCAGCTTTTTGGTGCAGGACAAGTTTTTAGTTTGGGGGTGGAGAAAAAACACTAATTCCTATATGCTTTCAAGAACTGAAAACTGATAACTTAGGTACCTTTGAAGCTGATTTAGGAGAATCAAAAGGAGATTTTCTGCCCTTCTCACTACTTCATTGTATGAATTCATTTAAAAGGTGCTTCTAAGTGAGTAATTTGTGACATAGCAAAAGGGTAGCGACATAGACTCCCTCATCAGACAGTTTTGGGTTCTTTTTTTCAGCTGACACAGAAATGCTTCATTAAAGATGAATGGACATATGACATTTTATTGAGAAAGATAAATTAACATACATGCTATAGATTTTGTTCCACACAATGTAGTTCAGTAGACTCTTGAAACAGTCAACACTCTCAAGAATATTTTAGGCTTGCCAATCCTAACATGTTTATCCTGGTTTAATACTTGGTATAATTGCAAAAACCATTCAAGCTGCAGTCTGGGGGAAAGTCCCACTGTAATCAATAGGGCTTGTTTCTGAGCTAACATAGAACTGCATTGTTAGTATAACAGGGTCATTTGAGGTGAGGTTAGAAGACAAAGAAAGCAAAAAATTCAGATCTGAATGCATTTTAACACATACAGTTTTTATGAAATACAACAGCTGCTATGGCAGAAGATAAACCATTTAGGAAGAGGTCAGAATTGAGACGCCTGTCAGTGTTATAGCAACTAGCGAACTACATGCTAACATTGGCATTTCACTGATGTTCTGGGGCCTTTAGATGCTAAAATCAGCACTGGTATCAACTATTCCCACAACCTCAGCATCTCTAGATGTTCCTTCCTCTTGCTGATGGACAGTTGCTAACGTCTTGTTATCCCCTCCTGCCTCACATAAGGAAATTTCAGCAGGAAGTAAAGAATTGAGGAGCTTGTCATTCATGAAAGAGCATGTCACATAAAACAAAACATGTCTCTCAAATGACAGTTTCCTTTAGAAACTTTCCTTCTCTTGGGTCCTGTTTGCAACGTATAGCAGGACTGGAAACACCTGTCCTGCTTCTTCACAGACTGCTGAACAGTTATTCTGCTCCTTACACCAGGCAGGCGACCAGAGCTTCAAAATTCCTTGCATTTAGGAACCTGATCTCTGTTATCCTGTCATCTGATGAGGAAACAGCTACTGTGTTTGGAACCACAAAGAATCTGTTCTATTCCTGTTAGACATAACCCTTTTACTCAGGGTTGAATCTGTTTCAGTAAATTGTGTAAAAAAAAAAAAAAAGGGGGTGGGGGAGGAAATCATGCCTGCAGGCAATCCAGTTTATGAGTTTGCATAACACACACACATAATTCTGGCATCATCCAGTTTGGACGATGCATGGCCCAAATCCCAGTTTTAGTACCAGAACCAGTGTGTAACTACATTAAAACCAACTTTTAATACCTGTTCCTACAGATCTTCCAGGAAGATCTGGAACTCTCTGTTCCCGCACCATGGTAGCAGTCTCCATGGGCATAGCATTGAGCCACCTGGCATATCTGCCACATGTTGCTCATTCTGAGGTCAGTACGAAGCCCCCAACATGTGACCATTGCTGAGCGACTCATTCTGACCTGAGAAGCAAGTGACCTGCAGCAGTGGGCACTTTGGCAGGACGTCCATGCAGATAGCCACCATGCCAAGGGTAGGGAGGGCCAGGTAATCTTGGAAAGTGCAAACAAGGCCTAAATTATAATTTTAAATTATCTACCCTGCAATTGCTGGATGGGAGGGGCTTTACAATGCACTGACTCACCAGCATCCCATCCCCATTCAGACACCATACGCTGAAGCCATGGTACAATATAATGAAAGGCCCGTGCACCACCCTGTGCACACGCCCTTATTTTCAATGGGACACGAGCATGGGTGGGGGGTGGGTGGGGGTGGGTGGGTCCGGAACGGATCCCCACGTAAGGGAAGGGAGGACAGTATATTCAAGAATAAATCCCCTTGCAATGGTTTTCCTGCCTCCAAGTCACAACTAACTTTTATACAACAATCCTGCCTACTTCAAGCCAAAACTCAATTCTATGTAGGTCATTTAAAACTTAAATAGGCTCTCACTTCCTGTTGCAGCAGGATGGGAAACATCTCATGAGCTGCATCCAGATAGTTGACCAGAAATTATACATCACTAATCTAAGGCATAGTTTGTCAGTGCTTAAGACTAATTAAGAAGGAAGAGCTTGATTAAGCTCTTGATTACGATGGAAGATTTTTTTTTCTTATCAGGTGTAATTATAAGTGGTTAAAAATTACCAGTCTCCAATTACAGTTGCAGACTTCATGTTGTAACAATGTAACTTTTGGTACATTTAAAAAAACCTGACCTAAACCTATTTGTTAATTCCATAACAGATCGACTAATGGGGTCTGTTACTACCACTGTCACTGCTAAATGGTAAACTGACACTTGGGTAAATCTCATTAATTCAGTGGTTCTATCATAGTTGAATCTAGCAACTGGATTTAGGTATCTCACAGTTATTCCATATAGGTTCTTAACAGAACTGAAGAGTGTGCATTTACCTGTATTTATGAATGATGGCATTAAATAATTTCCCATCTCGCCAGCAGGTTGTGAAATTTTCACAACGAATTCCAGCATAACCCTCTGTTGTTTGCTG
>NC_056522.1:134332842-134338040 GCF_019175285.1 Sceloporus undulatus
GGGGGGGGGAGGAAATCATGCCTGCAGGCAATCCAGTTTATGAGTTTGCATAACACACACACATATTTCTGGCATCATCCAGTTTGGATGATGCATGGCCCAAATCCCAGTTTTGGTACCAGAATCAGTGTATAACGACATTAAAACCAACTTTTAAAACCTGTTCCTACAGATCTTCCAGGAAGATCTGGAACTCTCTGTTCCCGCACCATGGTAGCAGTCTCCATGGACATGGCACTGAGCCACCTGGCATATCCGCCACATGTTGCTCATTCTGAGGTCAGTACAAGGCCCCCAACCTGTGGCCATTGCTGAGCGACTCATTCTGACCTGAGAGGCAAGTGACCTGCAGCAGTGGGCACATTGGCAGGACGTCCATGCAGATAGCCACCATGACCAAGGGTAGGGAGGGCCAGGTAATCCTGGAAAGTGTAAACAAAGCCTAAATTATAATTTTAAATTATCTACCCTGCAATTGCTGAGTGGGAGGGGCTTTACAATGCACTGACTCACCAGCATCCCAGCCCCACTCAGACACCATACACTAAAGCCATGGTACAATATAATGAATGGCCCGTGCACCACCCTGTGCACAGGCCCTTATTTTCAATGGGTCGCGAGCATATGTGATTCCTCCCTTATGCGGGGGTGGGGGGGTGGGTCCGGAATGGATCCCCGCGTAAGGGAAGGGAGGACAGTATATTCAAGAATAAATCCCCTTGCAATGGTTTTCCTGCCTCCAAGTCGCAGCTAAGTTTTATGTAACAAACCTGCCTACTTCAAGCCAAAACTCAATTCTATGTAGGTCATTTGAAACTTAAATAGGCTCTCACTTCCTGTTGCAGCAGGATGGGAAACATCTCACGAGCTGCATCCAGATGGTTGACCAGAAGTTATACATCACTAATCTAAGGCATAGTTTGTCAGTGCTTAAGACTAAGAAGGAAGAGCTTAATTAAGCTCTTGATTACGATGGAAGATATTTTTTTTCTTATCAGGTGTAATTATAAGTGGTTAAAAATTACCAATCTCCAATTACAGCTGCAGCCCTCATGCTGTAACAATGTAACTTTTGGTACATTTAAAAAAACCTGACCTAAACCTACAGTGGTACCTCGGGATACGAATTACCCAGCTTACGAATTTTTCGGGATACGAATAAATCCCATAGGGATTTATTGTTTCGGGTTACGAACGTTTTTTCGGGTTACGAAAAAACGCCGGCGCTGTTTTAAATGGAGCCGCGGCAGAGCCGCGGCTTTTTTTTTCCCATTAGCGCCTATGGCAATTCGGGTTACGAAGGTTTTTCGGGTTACGAAATTAGCCGCGGAACGAATTAATTTCGTAACCCGAGGGAGCACTGTATTTGTTAATTCCATAACAGATAGGGTCTGTTACTACCACTGTCACTGCTAAATGGTAAATTGACACTTGTGTAAATCTCATTAATTCAGTGGGTCTATCATAGTTGGATCTAGTAACTGGATTTAGGTATCTCACAATTATTCCATATAGGTTCTTAACAGAACTGAAGAGTGTGCATTTACCTGTATTTATGAATGATGGCATTAAATAATTTCCCATCTCGCCAGCAGGTAGTGAAATTTTCACAACGAATTCCAGCATAACCCTCTGTTGTTTGCTGTGTCCACAGGAGCAATCTCTCTTTCGCGGACATATCCTCTGACTCTCCAGTAACATGGATATCAGAAATCTAAATTGAAACAGAATAATTCAGCCACATTAAATCAATCAGATTAAAATTACAATTAAATGCTATTGATATCTATCCCACTCCAGTTTTAGACAGTAAGATCTTTGGGACATGACCCTGACTTAATGTTTGTTACACTGTACAATGCCTTTGAGCACAGGTGGAACTGTTATAAATAAAAATAAATGGAGATGTGAGGGAAATGCAATCCACATCAGCAGCACCTCAAACTTCTCCCAAGACTACATCATTACAGTCCATCATTAGAATGAAGCCAACCACAGCCCTGGCCCTTTTGGGCAAAGTCCCAAAGTGGCACCAGATAACTGGGCATGAAGCCCAGGAACACAGCTGAACTAATTCAAGCACCTCCATTCAACTGTGAACCAGGGAGTTGCACTAATTCAAGCATGTCCCTGAATGGCCTATGCCATTAGAAGACATATGGCGCCTAGGCTAATAGCTCTGCTGAGGAGCTACAGGAAGTTATGTAGCAAGGGGGAGCACCATGAAATCCTCCTCCTCCTCCAGTGACCCTAAACTTGAGAGCAGATAGTTTTTAAGACAAAATGCATCAGAACATAGCAAACAATGGCAATCTGAAAAGGCTGTAAGGAGCCCAGTGGTATGGGATCCCTGTGAGAGAGGAGCAGTGGGAATACTGATAGCTACAACTTTACAACTAAATTAAGATGAGAACAAAAGCATTCCTTGGCGACAATTTCCCCTTAATTTATAGAAAATCAGTAAAAGTACCATTATCCCTGGTTCAGTCAAAGCTTTCATTGAACTTTTGGATGGTTGCTAGAGAATCCCATTAACTTCTACATGGGTGGAAATGACAAAGTCTTTTAACGACTAACAAAAGATTCTAAAACATTAGCTGAGCACTGCATAAATCTATTTCTCACACATGGAAGACTGCTTGTTTGAAAACACTACCACCTCCAGGT
Source organism: Sceloporus undulatus (assembly GCF_019175285.1). Lineage (NCBI taxonomy): Eukaryota > Metazoa > Chordata > Lepidosauria > Squamata > Phrynosomatidae > Sceloporus > Sceloporus undulatus. The sequence goes on from NC_056522.1 coordinate 134,335,510, forward strand.
CTTCTATAGAAGCAAGGCTAAGAGGTCAGAGAAGTAGCTAGTCTAAGGAACTTCTCTTTAATGAGCTACCTTTACATGTGCTGAGAGCCTTTTAGTATGATGGCTGCTTTCCAATAACTGGATTCTTCTCAGCCCCTAATTCCACCCCCCATACATGTATTTTGAAGAGTACAATACATGCAATAAAAGGAACAGAAATAGCGGGTTTGAATTAGCTGGAGGTCAACTTTCCTCACACTGAAGTTGGTGCTTATCAAAGGAAACCGGCTATGCAGACTGCATGGTCCACACTGCCTTTAGGGGTGGTGCTTCCTGCACCATTAGTCACTTTGAAACTGAAATACCCTGAGCATTCCAACCATGAGGACTAGATGAACTGAAACACCCAGATGTAACTTCCAAAATTCAAGGTGTCTAGACTTGCCCTAAAAAGCCAAATGTCTCTGTCTTCAGGGGCTATTCTAACTCTAGAAAGTATACCACCAAATATACTAAATATATTTCCATGTAGCCTCCCTTCTATTAATGAAACATATCAAGACCCATAATTCATGGTAAAAATAATGCAATATATCATTTGGAAGAGTTTTTTGGGATTATGGTGTCAACTGGAAAGGCCAACTGCGTGTGAGAAAAATAAATAAATATTTATTTATATATTAGAATATGAAAAATAGCATATATATATACGTAATGCTATTTTTCATATTCTAATATAATTTAAATTAAAACTTTTCTTTCCATATACTCTGACCTTTTTAAAACACCAGAGTGAATGAACTGAATTTTTTTTTACAGCTCAATAGTTTTAAAAAGACTTTTAGACCTTTGGCCTATTTTATAGCTAGCTGAGTTACTACAACTGTGTACATCGGAAACAACACAGCGAAAACCAGGCACATTAGATTCCTTGCTCCATAAGTGACTATTTGGAGACAGCAGAATAATCTGACTGTCAGTTATATCTGCTGTGACTCATGCAAATGGCATGTACAGCTACCATACAAAAACATGGAAAACAAAATCTTATTTTAAACTGCAGTTGCTAAACACTCCTATTTGCAACTTAAATTAAGATATGAAACAAATATGACAAATATATAGAGGCACAAAAAAAACCTTTGCAGCAGTATTGACAAGGCAAAGGAACTATTTGGAAATCAAGAAACTTTTCCTAAAGTAATAAATTAGAAATTACTTTTTAATTTGACTTCTCCTTTTAAACTCTTCAACCTTCAGTTCAGTTTTTGACACTTTTAGCCATGTTGGAGAAAAAAATGGATGGATGTATATTCTCTTTCAGACTGTTATTAAGACATTAATTAAGATGTTGTAGCTTTTTTGACTAACAGAAGGTGAAATATCATTACATTTAAAGATTTTCATACCACCAATGTTAATACTAGAATTTTTGCACAAGTAATCCGAGGAGATAACAACGAATATCTCTTATAAAACTGCATGGTTAGGATGACATTTCGTCCAAAGCGCATGTAGATATATTTTATACTAACAAGAAAACAGACCAAGATAGAAACAACAGAAAAGGAAAGCAATGAGGGGTAGTCAGACAACTATGGTAACTGGTGTGTGTGTATATTGCATATATGAGGCTACACATGTGACTGATGCCCCTCAAACCTACAGCCAGTCCTAAAACAAAGCCTTGGTCATGTCAGGCAAGGACTCAGGCTTAAATATATATAGATATAGATATACAGGTACAGTATCACATGGGTTGTGGTCACAGGAAAATTTCAAGGAAACCAACCAAACGGGTGCCTGAACCTATAGAAGAGTTTCCACATTCTGTCATCTTTGATCTGAGTGTCCAGGTTTTCTAATCTTCCTAATCTCAGCTTGCTCCACTTCATCTTTGCCAGCTCATCATTTCACCATCTTAGACGGAACCTTGCCACCTTATATAATCCTGCTTTGAACTCAGTTCGTTTTCAGAATTACAAGAGTCATACTTAATGTAAATCTGTTGACTGTCATTTCAGTTTTGATACACTGGCGCCACATCATACATTTTAAAAGCCAATGTTTTTGGATCACAGTTCCAAACAACCAAGATACATGAGGAGCTAGACATGAGGGATATATGAGGGCCAGGATCCTTGCCACTTGCTTCCTCACTTCCCACCACAGCAGACACGGGAGACTGAGGGGCTTGGGGCAAAGTAATGGGATACTGACCTCACAATAATGACCTTACTGTACTGTTCTTTATACTGATCCACTTGGTTCGCTAGTTCTGTCGTGTACCACTTAGACTGCAAGGGGAGGTCTCACGTAAAATGTTTCTCCATAGGTTTATAGCCCACACTCCCGGACACACAGTCTTCAGTGTTAGGGAATTTATTTTCTTTCAACTATGCCTTCAGACAACTCCTCTCATTCAGTAAGGAAAAGGTTCCTCCAGTGAGGAAAGAACCATATTGCACCAGCTTGCTTCACAGTGAGGAGACTCTTTTGTTTCCTTATTTCTGTTTCCTTATTTCTTTGAATTCTGGATCAAGCATGGGTAC
>NC_056522.1:134341040-134371635 GCF_019175285.1 Sceloporus undulatus
ATACATGGTAATGGGGGATAGAAAGGCTTGGACGATTCTAACTTTAACTTTCAGCTGTATATCTTTACATGTTAGGATTTTGTCTAGTTCTTTCATAGCTGCCCTTCCTATTCCTAATCTTCTTATGATTTCTTGAACGCAGTCTCCATGCTGATCAATGTTTGATCCATGGTATGGGAAATCTTCAATTATTTCGATTTCCTCGTTATCTGCCTTGAATTTATATAAATCCTCCATGGTCATTATTTTTGTTTTCTTTATGTTTAACATTAGGCCTGCCTTTGTGCTTTCTTCTTTGAATTTCTTTAGTGATTGTTCTAAGTCTGTCTAGCAGTAGTGTCATCTGCATATCTTAGATTGTTAATGTTCCTTCCTCCTAAGTTTACTCCTCCTCTGTCCATTTCTAAATCTTATCTGTTCAAATATTTTCTGCATACAGATGGGGTGATAAAATGCAGGCTTGCCTGACCTGTTATCCAGTTGGGAACCATTCTGTTTCTCTATATTCTGTTCTTACAGTAGCCTCTTGTCCTGAGTACAGATTCCTCATCAGGACTACCAGATGTAGTGGCACTCACATGTCTTTAAGAGCATTCCATAGCTTTTCGTTATCTATGCATTCAAAGGCTTTGCTATAGTCTGTAAAGCACATGATGATTGGCTCGCCCCATTATCCAGCATATGTTTGTGATATGGGCTCTAGTGCCTCTTCCTTACCAGAACCTTGGACATGTGGCAATTCTCTCTCCATATACGATTGGAGTCTATACTACAGAATTTTGAGAATAATTTTACTTGTGTGGGAAATTAACACTATGGTTCTATAATGCTGCAGTATTTTGTGTCTCCTTTTTTGTGCATGGGGATGTATATTGATCTTTTCCAATCTGTTGGTCAATGTTTTGTTTTCCATATTAGTTGGCATATTTTGGTGAACACTAAAATTGATTCTGTTAATGTGGTTTGAAGCAGTTTAATTGGGTTAATGTGGTTTGAAGCAGTTTAATCATCTATTTGTGGAGATTTATTCTTTTCAGTTTGCTGCTTCCACTTTGCTCTGCAAAATTTGGGATTCATCTTCATGTGGTTCTTCATTCCATGTGTCATTTATTTATTTATTTATTTATTTTTGTCTCTTTTATATAGCTCTTCTGTGTATTGCTTCCATCATCCTTTTATTTTGTCTGGATAGTTTAGTATGTTCCTCTTTGATAGTAGAGCATCCCCACCTTTATTTTGAATTTCCCTCTGAGTTTGTGGAAGAGGTCTCTTATTTTTCCTTTTTTGTTGTTGTCTTCTATTTCTCTGCATTGTTTATTATGAATAGTAAACAACTACCTGGGTCCAAAAAAGACCACCTTCTTTGTTGTAATCTTACCTTATTACACTCGTCAGTCCATATTTGTGGCTTTAACTTTTGTAGATTTGATTATTCATGGATTTTATTAATATGTTCTCTCTAGGAATATTTAGGTCCTCCACTGCAACTCTGTGGTCAACTTTAAACAAATGTCACACTGAAGGACCTAGAGATTCCTAGAGAGAACACTCCATTAGGCATTTGTAGCTCCTCCAGCACAATTCTGTGGTTAATGACTGGCAGCTGTTGGCCACAGAGTTGCACCGAGGACCTAGAGATTTCTAGAGAAGTGTTTTCTCAGATAAAAAACTAAGTGTTTTTGTTATTTGCAGTTTTTCCACATTCATGGGGGTCCTGTGCCCAACGAATGTGAAGAGACAAGTGTATTTGCTGGTTTAAAATCTTTTGCCATTGAAAGGAACTAAACTATCATGAACAAAAATTAACAAAGACTCCTAGAGATACGCTTTTTTAAAAGAATGAGCTGAGAATGGGAAAGTTGTTGGTTGCTCATACAATTAATTAAGAACGCAATTAATAACTTAATTCTATAATTATAATTGTAATTTTATAATTAAGGCAATGCTTAAAGTCCAAATTAGGTCAATCCATTAAATTTAAACTAAATTTAATTAAGTTGCCAGTTTTGTTACAAAACTTCTAACTTAATTGGTAACTGAATTGATTTTAAGTAATTATTTCCTATTACTGATACGCTAGTTGATAAAAGCATTTGGATTTAGGCCTTTTGATTTTCTTTCCAGTGCTGTGGTGATGCATTAATTGCTTGTTCTCTAGGATTGATCTTGAAAACAACTAGAGAGGAAATGAGCTTTGGTTTATGTATCTAAATGCTCTTTCCTTCCTCACTACCTCATACCCAGCAAAATATTACATTCAGCTGAATTTGAGATCTCTGAGAAGGACAAATATCAGGTTCAGAGATTCTGTATATAGATGAACATGTTATTCTATTGAGTTAGAGGTCACTCTCCACCTGTATAGCATGGGGGTAGAAGATCGGTGTAAAAGAAAGGTTACTGTTTTATTTTAGATCATTTGATGTTGTGTAATCTGTTGTGGTTTTATGTCTTTTTAATTTACTTAAATATTGTCCAGCATAGTTTGGCTATTGGTTATTACCTGTGAACATCCTCTGCTAGTGAAATTCATTCTGAAAACAACAAGGCTGTGTACTCCTTTACCCCACAGATGAAAATTTGTCACCAATGATCTAACTCTGAAGTTTAGTTCGACACAGCATGCTAATTAAGCAGATTTGCATTTTGTCATGCTTTGCACATTTTAATATGGCTCCTTTGGTCATAGGAAGCAGCAAAGGACTGTGCAGGGCAAGGTATATTGAAACTTTGCCTTCCCTTCCTATCTTACTAAGTCTGGGTCAACATTCAGTTCTTAAACAGTAGGTGAGGAAAACCCATACAGTGTGGCTGATAGCAAGAGCATGCGTTCCTTAATCTGGTGCCCACATTGAACCTATATTTTCTGACATATTCTCTCATATGTTAAGAAGTGGTTCATTTTCCTCCTCTCCTTTCAAAGGGGATTCTTTCAGTAATCCTTTGGAGGCAGGACTGTGAAGCTTCTCTTTGGGGTCTGGGTTCTTCCTGGTCAGTGCCAGAACTGAAAGGCTTAGCCTTCTTGGGTTTCATTGCAGGAGCTACCATCCTGAGTTAGGCCAAGACTGCTCACATACAGAGACTGCACACATAGAGACACACATGTGTGTATGTTCCTTAATGTCACCTGTTGACTTATGGTGACACCACACATTTTATAGGGTTTTCTTAGCAAGGTATACTGAGATGTGGTTTTGCCAGTTCCTTCCTCTGAAATACAGCCTGCAGCACCTGTTATTCATTGTCAGTCTCCCATCCAAGTAGTAACCAGGGGTGACCCTGTTTAGCATTCAATATCAGACAGAATCTGCTGCCTTTTGGATATTTAGCCCCCTACCCCACCCCACCTCATACACACATACTTCTAAATAAATTATTTAAGTACCCTACTGACTTTGGAAATTGTTACATATCTTCACAAATGTAAGGGCCAGAAACTTGCTCTTTAAAAGCAGAAGAATGCTGAAATTCTCAGAAAACTAATCTCCCTTCCCCATTTGACATCCTATATTTTCTGTACACCTGCAGAATTGTGATGTCCAAACTATCATGCTTGTTATTTACAAAATGTGAGTGGCAAGACCAAGGCAGATATAGCTACAGTTCAACTTTATTTCCATCACGAATGAAGTCTGAAGAAGTTTCATATAACTTCTGAAAGTATTTGTGTGGAAAATAAATGTAAAACAGGCCTTGTCTTGTTTAACTGCGAGGGGATTCTCTTTTCTTTAACTGTCAGTGGACACCAATTGAGCAACACTGAACACCAGTCACTGAATTATCTGGTGGCAATTTGTGAGAAGAAGAAACCTGCAGGAAAATACATGATACAACAAAGTGGTTAATAGAGAGCACACCTGCACTGTTGTGTGCTTTCCTTGGCATGACATTACAGGAAAACTGTTGGAAAAGCTAGGGATGTTCTCCAAGAGGGCACATGAGTAAATAACATTTTAAAAATCTAACACAATGCACCTCTGCGCAGAGGCTAGGAAAGGTTTCCAATTACTTTAGAAAATGAGTGTTGAGAGATGATTTGAAAGCCTTTTCAAAGTGCAGGGAAGACTTGAATGAGCAGTTTAAAAGCTTGGCGGTATGCATGGGGGAACAGTAGCCCTCACTAAGAAAATTGGAAGAGAAACCTGCCAAGGCCACATAGAGGAGCTTAAATTTAGCATCACATGCAGCAAACACAGCCATGTGAGCTGCCAGATGTTTAGAAATGTGGGAGAAGAACAGGAAAAGAATTCTAGGTGGGGAAGGTTTTTAAAATTTGAGCTTTAAGGCAAACCAGTCATACAGCGCCAAGTCTTGGTGTGGAACGTCTGTTTCATGGCAGCCCTCAGGGCAAGTGTTGGCACACGCTGTACCACAGTGATGTTAAAACATGTTACAGGCAACCAGGATCTAACTTGAATGCATTCCTTGAAGATATGAGAAGCAGTGATGCCAAGATTTGCTACAACATGTTGGTTGCCTCTAGCTACAAATTGGGAAGAAACAAAATATTACTAAGTGTCAAACACTGGATTGCTATGGGATATGTTTAAAGAAAGGAGACAAAGATTATTTGCATCCTACTAGTTTGTGCTTGTCATCTTCTCGAGAGCAGCTTACTATTGCTTTCCCTTTTGAGAGGAAATAAAAGTTCTGCTAAGGAGAAGCAATCTACAAACTTAATTTTATTGAACGGGGGCATTTTATAATGTCCTTCCACATCTCAGCTGTGCTAGGCCACTCAGCATTAACGTTCTTAAACTAAGTTTTAAAAAAGCTTTCAGGTTGAGTCAAAGGTTTTTATTGGACTGCATAGATCTGCTTTTCATGAAAAACTTTTCTGAGTATGCAGTGCTCAGTCAGAGCCAGCATGGTATAGTGGTTTGAGCATAGGACTTGGACTTTGGAGATCAGGGTTTGATTCCCAGCTCAGCCATGGAAACCCACTGGGTGTCCTTGGGCAAGTCACACACTCCCACCCCCAGAAAACCCCATTATAACTTCACCTTAGGTTCACCTTAAGTCAGAAACAACTTGAAGGCACACAACAACAAAGTACTCAATCTCTTTTCGTATATAGGGGAAATGGTATATAACTCTGCAAAAGGTGAGCACAGTTTAAATTTCCTTGATGTTAGTGGCATTTTTCTATTATATCCTGTTGGATTATGCAAAACCCAGACGTGTACGACCCTTACTGGATCATGCCCTTGATCAGATTAAGGTTGCTTCAGCTTTAATAACAATTCTACAGGCAACTTCACTCTAATACTTCTGAAGCTGGCCATAAACAAAATATTATATTAGGCTGGTACTCTGCCTCTGGTTCTATCAGATCTCATTAAGCTAGGTTCAGTTAATACTTTGAAGAGGGATTAGGGTGGGTTGCATTGCTGAAGGTGGCCTCTCTTTCTTTCTGATGTTGTATTGTGGAAGTCTGGGAGGATGCCCACTACTATTTAGACTAAAACCAATTGGAGACAATACTTTTTCAAAACAGGAAATATCTTAAAATCACAACAAAGAACAAATGCCAATTGAAGTTATTAATGAACTCTTATGTATTACCATGAGAATCAAAGAATATTCTTACTCATTTATTCACTGCCATTTAACCAAACCATTTTATGATTACATTCCTGAGGTTTGGACTAGGACTCTGTGAGACCAGGGTTTAAATCATCTTTGAGCCATGGAAACCCACTGGGTAACCATGGGCAACTCTCACTCCCAGAGGAAGGGAATGACTTACTTCCTCTGAACAAATTCTGACAAGAAAACTCTGTAAATGGGTTGCCATAAACCAGAAATGATTTGAGGGCACACAGCAGCAGCAGCAGCAGCAACAACAACAAGAATGACACCTCAAAGTTACAACATGTGTTGAAGACATAGTATACGGGAAATAATTGGTGGAGAAAGAGAGAATGGATATCTCTGCTACTCTTCTGTCCCTTTGTTTCTCAGCTTGCTGGAATGATGGCAATTGAAGACAGGCCAGAGACAGTTGGCCTTTCAACAAAGGAGACAGAATAGTCTTGTTTTTTGTCCTCTAGTGTTTTATTTATTCAGCGCTCCCAAGGCTTAGCAGGGGGAAAAAATCCTGGTAGCAATATTGGTTCTATTCCAGCGTCACCACTTTGAAATAAAGGCTTGTTCAGCTCCTCGCTTTGATGAGCCAGTTTTCTGGTGGCTTTTCAATCTGTGCAAGAATATCAAACATCTGCACAGATAGAAAAGCCTCTAGATAATGAAGCAATGACTTCAGTTGTATACATTTTAAAAAGGGGAAATAGATCAGAGCTCCTCCATGCTAAGGAAAACTGTCTCATGAAAGCAACATGTGAGTGTGTGAAGGTGAAAGAGAGAAAGATGAAGAGAGAGCTTAGCCGAGAGCGTGAATATGAAAGTACTTTGTAGATAAAATGGAGATGTGTTTTGTGAATGTAAAGACAGATAATTGGAGAAGTCTTTCAGTCAGACAGGGGGATGATGCACCACTGGGATAGAATGATGACTCAGAGGAGTTTATCACACCGGAGGAATTTCTCTTAATTTCGAATGAAAAGAAAGTGGGGCCAGAATGCATTCACATAAAGTCGCTAGTTTAGCGAAATTACATGAATGCTCATTGCATTCAAACTGGCTCCCCATTGCCCAGAAATAGCATGCCATTGCCTGAATTTGCGTGTGGCAGTCTGTCATGCAATAACGTGAAACCCCATGCTTGTGTTTGGACTGTCTTCCCATCGCCCAAATTTGCGTGTAGTGGGTTATCACGCAATAACGTTAAATCCCATGATTGCGTTCAGATTGCCATTGGATTATACTTCCAATTTCGCTTGTCTGATAAACTCCAGGGTGTAAACAATGAGCCTGACAGTTCCTTCATATGTATCTTCTCACCTTTAGTTAGGTGGTCTTGTGCAGGTCACTGTTCTTCTAAACCACTTCCCTTTCCCTCAATCTTGCAGTAATCAAACTGACCTAGTGTTTGAGGAATTACTGAAATGATATATGTGAAGTGCTTCTAACATTTTACATGCACTACTATTTCGTTGTGAATGAGTTATACTCACTGAATCTATATATAGCTATATATATATAATGGTCACCATGCACAGACACACACCAAATGGAGCCAAATTTGCAGCTTTAATGTGCCTGACTGTTTTTAAATAATTTATTTTTTCAGACTTTAGCAGAAATAATGTTTCACACTGGATATGGCAGATCATAACCAATTCTGTCAGTGGAGTCTCTTCACCATAAGAGTGGGTCAGGCTTGTCTGACCTAAAAATCTTTCCATTTCTCCTTCAGTCACGTGTATACTTTTAATTTGAGCAGCATATGTTCTAGCATGATTTTTCATTGCTTTTAGCAATTCATCCCTTCTAGCAAAATGTATAGTTGTCTCTAGCACCTGTCCATTATTATCCTTTATGAGTTTAGAGGCCAGGAATTTATTTCGCATGTGCAAGCATTATCTAATTAAAGCAATTAAAAAACAAACTAGACTATACTTGGGTGTTCACTTTATACTTCTAGCCATATCTTCTCTACTGGTAAGATAGTAAAATGCATATTGAATGAGAATTACTTATGGAGGCCAAGAAATACCACTCTGCTATCTCTTCAGTAAAGGATTAGTCATCCCTCTGGGAACACCATAAAGCCTAGTTACCAAAAGATCAAAATGGTTGTGGCTAATTGCCTGTTGTGGATATGTTTATGCATATCTGCTGCTCAGAAGTAGCTTCTCTGAACTGTTTGCTGTTACTCATGTGCCATTACTCATGGGTTTGTTATAACAAAGAGCTGGAAACTGATGTAAGGTCACTGGCTTTGGCTTTGTGAGCTGGACTTTACTTTTGCTAACCAGTAGTCATCACCTGGGTGTAGGTTTTAAAAGTACTGCAGTAGCAGGAGGTGGAGTCAGATCAGAACTTGGAGAAGTCAGGCAATTTGGAGTGGAGACAGGATGGAATTGGGAAACTGCAGGGTGGAGCTTAGGTAAAATCTTGAATTTACTCCTCCCCACCCCCACCCCCATGAGGGTTCACTGCCATATACTGAATAGAACATAATTTTACTGGTCCAAACACTTAGATGGTTTTTAATGAAGGATAGGCAGATCTCTGTTCTCCTGTCCCATTTGTGTTTTGCTATTTTAAAGTCAAATTCCATTATGTTTTTGCAGCATAATAGCTGTGTACTGTTCATGTACTGGTTTGCTAAGTTACATATGGGCCCGTACAGACAAGCCAAAATAAAGCTGCTTCAGGTCACTTTGGAGGTATGCTGTTTCAATGATGCAAAGAGGCCAGAAGCCATGCCAAAGCGCAGCTTTGGTGCAGTTTCTGACCTCTTAGGACACATGCATCATTGAAACAGCATACCTCCAAAGTGACCTGAGGCAGCTTTATTTTGACTTGTCTGTACAGGCTCCATGATAACTTGTAGTTAAATGTTCACCATTTGTATGAACTTTCTATCATAATTAACAAATTTATAAACATATATTTTCATATTTTTAGCCTTATTCACCTCTCTCCTTGTTTGTCTGTCCCCTTGCCAGTCTTAGCTCTGCACCCCTTCTCCTTTTTAGCATCAGTTTTAACTTCCTTGAATGATCTTCGTACCTCTTCTGTGTTTTTTCTTCCTCCTTTGCCCATTGATATACCTGGTTTCAGTCTGGTTTTAATCCAGTGGTTTCTGGTCTAACCTATATGCTGTAAATTTTATTTTCTCTGAATATCTGCATACACATACCTATGCACAACTAATTACATTTCTTGTTATGCTACTATAAGCATATTGGGCTACGAAGGGAGTTCAACTGTGTCTTAAGATCCAAAGTAGCATGTAAAATTGTGGGAAAAGACATCTTGATCCATTTATTCATGTAGAGTTGCTTCATAAATTTCAAAAACTGTTTTGTTAAGGCACCAAGTTTAGCAGTGTTGACACTGTGAGACATACTGTCTGAAGTGCTTCTTCTGAGTATTTGATATTATTCTGAATAATATCTGAATATTATATGTATCTTTGATGGTGAAATCTTGGAGGTATAGAAACAGAAGAAGGGCTGAGATTCAGTAATTCACAAGGAGATTAGACGCATTATGTTTTTGGTAAACCTTCTTGCTTACCATTTCATTCTTTGACTAATAAAATGCTTCCAGAAAGTTTGTCAGTATGCTCTTAAAAATAATATCCTCCCTCACTCTGCTATGACAGTGTTGTTTCTTAGCAATTGAGGTTTTGCAGCATACTGCTTCTGAATCAGAGGTTTCGTATAGCCATCATGACTAGTTGCTATTAATAGGCACATTGTTCATGTTTTAAGGCCTTCTAAGCTCTTGGCTATCTCTAAACCTTATGGTGGTCCGATCCATATATTAAATATGTTTTATGTTAAAAGATTTTTTAAAAAATACCTATTGCTAATAAGTCTAAGTGAGTGACCAAAAGTTCTAGTATCAGGTTGGAGGAAAATGCTTTTTATTTACTTTTCAGCACGCACAATTTATAGCTGCTCTTTTTGTAAAAGGTTTTAAAATGCTTTAACTTTTTCTCATAGGAGAGGTGATCCAATGCCCTGATAATTTAGGTTGCCCATTTTTCTCATACCAAAGTACATTACAGAGCTTAACAGTATATACTGTACAGTTTTAGTCCTACTTAAGTGTACACCTGTTAAAACGAATAGCATTTCTTAATTACAACTGAAGTCATTTCCACTGATTTCAATAGGCTTGTGTTTGGTTGTCTTAATGCTGGACTCAGCCTGGTAAACTAATTGTGTTTTTACCATATATTTGCATACAGGAATTGTAGTACTGATAGCTTAATGCTCAGGTATTTCCCCTTTTATTCTTGCTGTTGGCTTTAGCTTTTTGCATAGCTGTACCCCATAGAGTTTATATTTTTGTTGAGATACCCACCATGACCTAAAAATTGTTTTCTTGGTCAATCACAGCTATTTCAAACACCATCACTCTCACATCATATGCATGTAACTTTACACTTACATGCATTGAACCCCATTTGTGATTTTGTTGCCCATTCACTCACTTTGGAGAGCGCCTTTTGGAACTCAGCGTAATCCAAGTAGCTTGGCGGTTTGGCCACAAACTTGGCTGCTTCATCACTTACACCAAACTCCAGATAACCTATTAATAAGTGAAATAGCACTGTTTGCTCCTTCTTTCATCCATTACAACAACTGTTATTTTTACACCTTCCTTTCAGGTAGGTGTAAAAAAATACAGTATTGTGAAAGTGCTTATTGTGAAATGGCCTGTAATAAAAACACACAACATTTCTAATAGATAGACTTGTAGCATTGCTATATGACATTATTTACAAATGTATTAAGTTATCCAGAGTTTATTGTAACACATTGCTTGAATCTGTCAGCAAGCAGATGTAAGGTCTCATATGGCAATATTAATTGTCCTTTATTTTTTGCCTGCTTGGAGTCATATCCAAGTAACTGTATACCTGGTTGTGCAGTTACAGTAATATGTCATCATATTCCTCCTGCCAAGATATCATAATCTCACAAGACCCAGCTAGAGTTGACAACATTTGGTTTCAAAACTACTGTGAGCCAGGAGAAAGAGCCAAGTGAGAACTTGGAAAGATCTGAGAATCTGTGGTAATGACAAAATGGAAGCAAGGAGGTTAAGGGATGGAGGAAAAGGTGTTGCCTAAACAAAACCTAGCTCCAAGGATAGGCTATGGGCAGCAGTCCAAGATGAGCCAGGGATCCTAGTACAAATCAGCAGTCAGGGCCATAGGATCAGTTGGCCAAGGGATAAACCAGGGTTGAGGATCAAGAGAAGAGCAGAAACCAAACTATGAACTAGATACATAGAACAAGTCAGGAGACAAGACCAAGGAACAAACCAGAAGATTCACCTTTTTGTGTGAAAGAAAATTGTGGACAGAATCTCATATGAATGAAATCTGTTTAGGGAATACTACCAAACTGTGTAGCTCTCTTTCTCTCCTTTAGAGTTGTTTTCACAACTGTATTTAATCCCCCGTTCTTGTACTTGGAGCTTCTAAGAATCTTCTTGTACTTGGAGCTTCTAAGAATCTCAGAGCACCAAAAGGGAGTTTTTTACCCCCCCCCCCCTTAGATTCTTTTACTGTACTGCATTAGGTTCTGTTGTAAAGATCCTCTCAACTTTCAGATATGACATTTGGGATTGGGGTGAGAGAGAAAATACTACTTGGAAGGAGGACCCATGAAAAATCCTAGTGAGTAACTGAAAGTCTTTCAGACCCAACTCTTCGTATTGTATTACTGTGGCTTCTATCTTTAGATAGTTTTAGGCTTTGATAGAAACGAGATTTTAAAAGTAGAAGAGTTGAAGTCATAGTTTTTAAAAAATAAACAGATTGTTCTGGATGGGGCATTGAAGTGAAGGTATTTCCCTTTCCCTGATTATTTCTCTCTCTTTCCAAGTTACTCATGTGCTTCCTCTGATGGCAGAGTCCCTGAGAAACCAACCTGCTTTAGGTTCACTCATAATTTTATGAGTAAAGGCACAGTCACTTGCTCTTTGTTGAGGTTGAAGTAGAATCTCATACATCCATGTCACATTCCCTAATCTTTTGTAATTAACAAGGTAGCTGTGGTTTATAAATGTGGGACTTAATTGTTGGTGACATTTTATATAGAGTCAAGCCACTGTGAGATGTAGAACCAGTGATCAGAAAGAATGCAAAAAACTGGTTTGAAAAACCTGTTTAAAGATACCATTTATTAGCTTGAACGAAGAATAGTGAGCACTGCAGGAGCTTTAATATTATTCAGGATAGGAAAGGGGAAATAAGCAAGAGAGTAGAGAGACTGCCATGTGTCCTTCATCTCACAAGTGGGTAAGAAATTGTTGGTGATAAATAGCTCTCATATCAGAAAACATTTACAGCCTGGTTTTTTTTGTCCGTTACTTTGATGGCACGGTACAGCATCCCCCCCCTCCTGTACAGGAGAATATATTGCATATCATGGTTTTGTTAGATGAACACTAACAGTCACCTTGAACACTAACACCAACAGTCACCTTGACTCCAAAGAACTTACTTCACTTATGAAAATATTTAAACCAGACTTAGGTACGTTTTCAAAGGAAACCCTGAGCAGTGCTGCTTTTAAGGCTTATTTGGAGTTATCATACAGTAGTAGTTCTTGAGCTGTCTGATGTAAGGAAATGGCACTATATTTGTGCCCACTGACTACAGCTGTTCCTTTCTTTCCTTGAAATGCACCATGGATCAGTATCCAATTCTTCACAGATTGGCACCAGTTTATGCATTGCATGCCACTTTCCCAAAACATCATTATCTCTCACCCTGATTCACTGAATTTCCTCTGTCCTGCACACTGGTGTAATGCTGATTTCACCCCTACATTTCTGGGGCGCTTGCCTGGTGCAATACATGGTGTGCTCCTGGTGCCTGTCATTGGTCTAATCGAGATGACAGTATCTTTGTCAGAATGTAATGAATGGAGTGGCTCTGTGTGGGGGCTTTTGTGTATGCATGTATGTAATGAATTAGCTGACTAGGTGAATGTGTGTGAAAGAAATGAACGAGGGGATTGAATATGTGGGAAGGAGAGAGGTGAATGGGATGGCTGGGTTAATGTGTGATTAGTAAGGAGGCTGTTCATGTGTATGTGTTAAGAGAGGGAGGGAAGGACTGCCTGGCAGAGCTTGGGAAGTTATTATTTATTTATCTATTTATTTATTTATATCTCATCTTTTTTCCACATTGGGATACAAAGCGGCTTACAATGTTTGAAAAACATTGCTAGAAAGCCACAAAACACTAAAGTCAAAACACAAACAGTCAGGAAAAATTAAAACTAGGTTAAAACGTACTCATTTTCTAACTTACTAAAACAATCACCACCACTACCACCGCTGCCTTAACTTCTTACTATTAATGTTATAGGCAGGGTGACCAGATGTTCTCACCGCAAAGGAGGACAAGGCACCACAGAATGTAGGACATTCAAGAATAATGTAGGACATGACCAAATAAAATCTAACAACACTCATAAAAATATACATTCATGCTTCTTACTCATGCTCAGAAATAGAAGACATTTTGGAATTCCTCCTGGACAGGAGGCAGAAATGGAGGATGTCTCCAGGAAATGGAGGGCATCTGGTCACGGTATGTTATAGGGGATTTAAAAATATAACTTTTTTGTAACTTGCTACATTACTTGTTACTTTATAACTCCTTTTATTGGGGAAAAACTCTATTACCTATCTTTAAAAGTTTTTAAAAATAAAAAAATCCCTCAAAATGCCCCATGAAAGCATTGGCTATATATAACTGCATGGGATTATAGAACTGTATCACAACTTGTTCTGTTATTTTTAAAAATGGTTATTTTTATGCCCTTGTTACTTCCAAAAATAACATGTTGTAGGTAATGTTCTTACTTTTGACATTACTTCTTAGCTTTGCCTCTGGTAACTCTCCGTCTGTCTTGCTACCTCCAGTGAGCACCAGCATCCTGGAAGAAGGAAGATGCTTTGCTTGTTTTCTCAAGCCTTGCATTCAGCAGAATATTCCCATAGAAATGAAAGAGAGATAGAAATGTTTCCTTTATTCTGGCAAATTTGCCACTCACCTGCTCCCCAGACCAGATGTAATAATGGAGGTGCTGCTTCTTTCCTTCATTTCTTTGCACACTCTTAACTGGTGGAAATTTTTACATTCTCACATTTAACTACTCCCCCCCTCCCATTTTTATAGAACCAACATGTTTAATATCTCATATTGTGGGTTTTGCATATGTGAAAAATAAAAATTATGGAAGTCTGAAGTCAGCAGATATAGCAGGTTCTGTGTTACTTTAGTAGAAATCAAATTATTTGGTTGGGAAGAAAAACCAATTCCTTTCTTCCACTACGCATTGCATGAAAATGTTGTAATTGTTGGATTTCAGTCAGCTACTTGTTGCTTGTGTGTAGTTGTTGTTGTTGATTCTTTCCCCATGAACAGACAAAGCTTGCATAAAAACTTGCCCTTTCTTGTTTGAGAAACTGGCAGCTGAACAGGCATCATTTGGTATTTTGCATTTCATGTTTTACTTCATTACTATCAGTATGGGTGAAATGTCAGTAGAATAAAAACAGTAGGCATATGTTTCTAGATAGAATGCCTCCTCCCAACTGTGGATAAGGCATGTAAACTACAAAGTAAATTCTCATTAATGTTTTGTCTTTATTATTGTGTCCATAGCAAAAAAGATGAGTTCTTTCTAAATCCACTGTTTTAAAAGGTTCTTTTTAAAAATAATTCTCAGTAGAAAATAGTTTTATGTCCCCTATTTTCTTGAAGGAATTAGTTTGGCTTTAATTTAAAAAAGGAAAGTAGTCTCTTTTGAAATAGTAGTAGACTCTGGGGATAGTTTCTTAACGTTTAGAAGCTCCAAATTCTTTTTATTGATTTTGATTGAAATCCATCACATTTCAAAGAAATTACAACCATTCTGTTGCATGGAAGAATAAATGACAAAAGCATTGTTGATTCCCAAACTGGGGAAGAATGAGCAGGTTTATATTGTGAAAGCTTTTGTGTGTCACATGCATCCTTGCTGAAATCCTTGATGACAGGTATTACAGAGATGAAATGTCTTACCCTAGCAAGAGAAAAAATTAATTCTTTAAATGTTGGCTGAGGGTTATTTCCAGCTGTGTGTAACCATCAAGGAAACATAATCTAGCAGTTTCATGTATGTCCAGATGTATGTGGATTTCAATGGCTTCTCTGTGCATCCTGACATGGTAGTGGTTGGCATGGTCCAGAATTTCAGTGTTTTCAAACAGTATTTTATGCCCAGGATGGTTTGTGGCATGTTCTGCTACTGCTGATTTTTCCAGCTGACCCAGTCTGCAGTGCTTCTCGTGTTCCTTGATTCTTGTTTGGACACTGTGTTTGTGGTCCCTATGTAGACTTGTCCGCAGCTGCATGGTATGCAGTAAACTCCTGCGGCTGTGAGAGGGTCTCTCTGGTCCTTGGCTGAGCGAAGCATTTGCTGGATTTGCTTTGTCGGTTTGTAAACCGTTTGCAGGTTATGCTTCCTCTCCACTTTGCCTATTCTGTCTGTGACTCCTTTGATGTATGATAAAAATACCTTCCCTTTGGGTGGCTGCTTGTCTTAATTTCTCTGGGTATTCCTGGGCCTGGCAGCCCTTCTGATGTCTGAGCTGGAATAACCATTAGCCTGTAGAGCCCAGTCCAAGTGCTTCAGTTTGTCTTCCAAGAAGTGGGGTTTGCAGATGTGTTTTGCTCAGTCTACCAGTGTTTTGATTGTGCTTCTTTTTTGTCCTGGGTGATGGTTGGAGTTCTTGTGTAGGTATCGGTCTGTATGTGTGGGTTTTCTGTATACTGTGTGACCCAAACGTTGGTTTGGTTTGCGGATGACTAGGACATCCAAGAATGGCAGTGTTCCTTCCTTTTCTTTTTCCATAGTGAATTGGATGTTGGGGTGGATGTTGTTCAGATGGTTCAGGAACACAACCAGATCTTCTTAGCCATGGGTCCAAATGGTGAAAGTGTCATCCACGTATCGGAACCAAGTTGTGGGCTTTTTCGGTGCTGTTCCAGGGCTTGTTTTTCAAAGTGTTCCATGTAAAATTTGCTATCACCGGGCTTAGAGGGCTTCCCATTGCAACCCCATCTCTCTGTTCGTAGAATTAATTGGCCCACTGGAAATAGCTTGTGGTGAGGCAATGTTCGAACAGAGCCGTGATGTCTTCTGGAAAAATCTGTTTTTATGCCTATTTATATATAACATAATGTTATTTATATAAATGAAAATGAGTATTTGAGATGGAAGTTAGTGGGTTTTCATATACTTCAGTTATTTTCTTTGATGGTTAGGGTCCTGTGAAACAGTTCGGGCTAATTTGTAAATTACATTTAAAGTCATAGCATTTCATAGAACAACATGAAAGAGAGAGAGAACCTGAAAACAATTTGATTTAGCTCTTTGCTCTAAGGAAAGATCCTACTAAATATTTGGGTCTAAATCTAGTTGTTAGTACTAATACAGTAGACCTATTGAATATGCAGGTCGGTGGGAGTAAGTTCTTAATTCACATAGATGCAATGAAATATCTCATAGAGATTTGCCCATATCTGAAACATGGCCCCAGAAAATGAACCAAGAGATATCCAGCCATCTCTCAGCTATGGTTTGAAATCTTTATTCTCTTCCTCATGGAAGTTTTTTTTAAAGAAATCTCTCCTCTTGGACAATGATTTTGCATAATTTTTGATATTTTTTGCATTTCTGAATTGTGTGAGAAAATTTTATGAAGGTTTTTTTTGGAAAAACAAATTAAAAAAAATATTTTGTGGGGAGAAAAAATCTTGGTGATTTTTTCACAAAAATTCCATAATAACATAAATAAATAAATCTCATGGGAGTTGGAACAGTTGGGTAGATGTCATTCAGTGGATCAGACATGGGGTATCACAACACACTTTCTTTGCTGAGTACATTGGCAGATAACCTTCATGTTTCTAATCTCATCAGACATGCTAATATCCTTCATAATTGTTTCCAGCTCAATGAAATAAATAAAATTTTTTGCTGTTACATATTTCTTTGAAATCTAAGTAAATAATTATTCTTGTTTTATAGGCCGGACCTGATAGACATGAATACTGTTGCTGTTCAAAGCAACCTTGCAAATTTAGAGCATGCTTTTTTTGTAGCAGAAAAACTTGGTGTTGGCAGACTTCTGGATCCTGAAGGTGAGTTAATGAATGGAATGACTGGTGACTTGGGAGTGTAATTTAAAATAGAATTACATTGGAAATAGAAGGTTCCAATATATATGTGTATAGTAAAACATTAGCTATGTCATCGTATTTTTTTAGATGTTGACGTCTCCTCGCCTGATGAGAAGTCAGTAATTACTTATGTGTCATCACTTTATGATGCATTTCCCAAAGTACCTGAAGGTGGTGAAGGCATCAGTGCACATGTAAGTAAGAGATTCGTATTTTAAGACTCTTTTCATGTAAAAAATACAATTATGAGGGTGAATGATTACTTTCCCTAACAAACTGCAATGAGAAAAGAACATTGTTTGATATTTGGAGAACTGGAGATTAAGGAACTAGATGCCAAGGTAGCGTAAACATGTTGATGCCAAAGCCTGTAATCTGACTCTTAAGAATTGCTTGGAAAGGGGATCCTTACAATTAGGACCTGTGGCGTATAGTGTCACTGCACTGTTGTGACATGGCAACTGTATTAGGGATTAGGTTGTAAGGTTTAGTTTTTTTCACACTAGGGCTTCATCTGCACTGCAGAAATAATCCAACTTGGCATGATTTTAACTCCTATAACTCAATGCTATGGAATTCTGGGATTTGTAGTTTTAAGCCTTTCTGTCAGAGAGCTGTGATGCCACAACAAACTACAAATCCCAGGATTCCCTAGGATAGAGCCTTGGCAGTTAAAATACCATGGATTATTTTTGCAATGCGAATACAGCCTGAGTTGAACTAACTGTTCAGTTGTATTTTCAGGCTTCTCGTTGTATAAAATGGCTTTTACATATGCATTTTCTTCCTGCTTATCAATGATTATATATGCTTATTAGGATGTTGAAGTCAAATGGGTCGAATACCAGAATATGGTGAACTACCTCATCCAGTGGATCAGACACCATGCCACGATAATGGCTGATAGAGCGTTTCCAAACAATCCTGTGGAACTTAAGGTAAGGGTTGTCTGTGTATATATTTAACCTGTCAAGATACTTTTGATTGAATTTTGCATTATTGCTTTATAGAGTAACCATCTACTTATTTAGAAGATCAATCACAAAACTCATGCGTCTTCACTTACACAAATTAGTTGATTTCTGATCTTTTTTGTATCATGTTCAGAAGACTTCAACTGTTTCCCAAAGGCACAACCTCCTTAATTCAGCTCCAACACAGAAATATATATGCAATAGTGTTCAGTTTCACATCCTTTATGGCTAAGTACCAGTCTGCAGACACTGAAGAACAGCACAGTGCAGCCCATTGGGCAAATGTAGGTGGTAGTGCACATCACTTCACTACATTTGGCCCTCCACATTCACAGATTCTGTATCCACAGATTCAACCATCCACAGCTTGAAAATACCACACTTTAAAAATATATAAATCCCAAAAGCAAACTTTGATTTCGCTGTTTTATATAAGGGACAACCTTTCACTATGCCATTGTATTTACTGTCATTTGAGTATCAGTGGATTTTGATATTCACAGGAAGTCCTGGAATCAAACTCCAGCAGATACCAAGGGCTCACTGTACATGCGTTCTTGTGTAATAAGACCTTGTGCATGAAAAGCTAGCATGTCAGAGAGAAAGCTAAGTTAGAATCCTTCCAACCATTATACTAGATTTCCAAAAGAAGAGTTTAATGCATGGAGCTACTCACAGATGAAATTATCTTAAATTTTATAGACTGGCCTTCAGTCTTTTTCCTTTTACATGCACGACAATGTAAAGACTAACATCTTGATTAATTAGACACAATCATAATATCCTTGTAGTCATTACAAAGTTGGAATGAAGCCCCAAACTTGTGTACAGCTTTCATGTAAGTATTGGGCAAGCAGGGGATCTCCCCGGCTTGGAGGCACTAGGATAAGCTTTATCTGAGGCTGCGCAAGCCATTGCCACAGATTACACAAATTTATTGGTTTGGATGGTTACTCCCATTGAAAAGAAAGAAATTGAGCCGAACCTTATGCTTCCCTACCAGCTGGTTTGCAGATCGCAACCAAGAGCGTAAGTGCTCAGAACAATTGATATTAGCTTTAGACTTAAGATGTGTGAATGCCAAGTGGAGTGTGAATGGGAAAGTGATGGTTGAATTCGCTCTGTAAAGCCAGGAAGTATATGCATTTTGACAGTGAGTAAACCAACAAAAAACAGCTTCACACTGCTGGATTTAAAGAGTTTCTCTTAACTTTTAGTGGGCCAAAATTTCTGAGTGGACAGTAAAACAGGCTTGCATATTTAAATAAAAATAAAGCAATATATATTTGTTTTTTCTTTAGGCACTTTATAACCAGTATTTACAATTTAAAGAAACAGAAATTCCACCAAAGGAGATAGATAAATCAAAAATCAAACATCTATATAAATTACTGGAGGTAAGCTATACTTTTATAGATTATTAGATGCTGGCCTTTCCCCCCTTTTATCTGAGTTTTATGCAATCAATCCTTGTTTTTAAAGGTTTGGATCGAATTTGGGCGTATCAAGCTTCCGCAAGGTTACCACCCAAATGACATAGAAAAAGAATGGGGAAAACTAATTATTGCTATGTTGGAAAGAGAGAAGATGCTTCGACCAGAAGTTGAAAGGTATGTTGTCATGTTGGACAGTCCATCTTTTGCAATGTAATATAGACTAATGTAACTGTAAGATAACTTACAAACTTGGGATACAGTGGCATTTTAGAAACTGATTTTTTTGGCTGATCCATTCATAGTGGATATTGCCTTTAAACTGAATAAACTGTTTAAGCCTAATTATTTACATTATTTTCAGTGGTCTTATACACAGTTAACTGCAATATAGCTTGCATGTAGCAGTTATATTGCATTAATACCTTGCCTTGGAGTTCTAGGATAACTTTTGAGACTGTGAGTTGTTTCTGATAATGAAAGATTTCTCTTCTTTACGAGACTTACTGTGCCTTGTTTCAAATCATCATTACTAAGAAGATATTAGTTGTATAAATTCCCCTTGTCAGGGTTGAAGGAGACCTTTGTAGAGTGATGATCAGTGGGCATCCATTGGCTATTCAGCTTAATTTTCCTCAAATTCAGTGCCTTAGATATTTTGATATTCTACTGCAGTGTGAGTAAACAAATAACAGCTATGACAACATGGTTGACCCTTCTGGTGTCTACTCCCCCCCCCCCATCAATATGCCAAAACTTTCAGGGCAAAGCATTTTGGGGGGGGGGGGAACAGGGACATCTTGTGTTTGGCAAGCAAGTTGCAGTCCTTGCGACCAGGGGAGAAGTACCTGATAGATACAATCGGCAACACTGAGCCACAGTAGCTGCCCAAGGATGCTTGATGTTGTTGCTAGATATGTCACATACCATAGAACTACTGCATACAATGTGAATACCACCTCCCTTCCTCTTTCTTTTTTCGTCTCTTGCAACATCTCCACAGTGCTTACTCAAAACTGTGGTATCACAAGATCCACCCATTCTGCCAAGATATTCTACTACACTCTCACCCCCCCCCCTTCCAGGTTTCTTCCAACTTCTCCAAGTTTCCCATTCAGCCATGATATGTCAGTGAAACATCCATGTATTAAGTTAGTATACCCCTTAGTAGTAGGATGCAGTGGCTCAAGTGGTTAAGATGCTGACTGTTGTTTGCAAGATCGGCAGGTTGGCAGTTTGAAGGCCAGGTGCTGCATGATGGGGTGAGCTCTCATTGCTAGTCCCAGCTTCTGCCAGTTCGAAAGCATGCACATGCAAGTAGATAAATAGGTACCACTCAGGTGGGAAGCGTTCTATTCAGTCATGCTGGCCACATGATCACAGAGTAGTCTCTGACAACACTGGCTCTTTGGCTTAGTAACGCATATGAGCACTGCCCCCTATGATCGGATACGAATACCTTTATCTTTTACCTAGTAAGTAATACCTTTATATTTTACCTAGTAGGACCATTACAGACATTTAATATGGACAGCTTTCATGCTTAGGATTTCCTGTGGTTTTGTTTCCCAAAAAGGAGGGGAAGGCAGAAGAGGAGGAGGAGGAGAAAGAGATGAAAGAATAGAAATAGGAAGTAGAGAAAGATAATGATAGCCGATGTCAGGAAACTTTTTAAAGACTGACAAAGAAGTGAGGATGTTTCCTCCTATATCATTTTCCAGTGAAACTCCCAGTATTTTCCTTATGAAGTCATATCCAGGGAGCAATCAAAAGGGGACTCTTTTGATTATTCATGTATTCATGTCAAGGTTATCAGCTCCACAGGGACATTTGATTGGCAAGCACTGGAAACAGAATAAAACAAAGATTTATTCAAGACAGCAAGCAGACTTAGGAAAATGCAGAGTGGAGGCCTGCCTCCCAAACACTCCAGTGTCTGCAGCTGCAGTTCGCATTTTGTAAAATACATCTGATGATTCTGAGAATCAAGCATTTTGCCCATAAGACACCCCTGAATAAATAGAAATCTTATTTCTTCTTAGTCTGATCTCCTCTCCAGTCTTTAAGATGCAGCACCCTAGCCCAGTGCTACAGCACATCTCTTTTTTCCTAGCTGTGACTTTAGCTTAAAAGGCAGAACAGCAAAGAGCCCTTGCTTATTGATTATGGGTTTGTTTGTTTCTGTGAAAGCCAAATGAATTCATCCCCTTTAAGATACTGGTTTGGCATGGTACTCATCCTGTGCAGAATACAGAATCTCCACTGGGCTTCAGCCTGCTTTTGACATGGCCTCAGTCCTGTTTCTTTGTCTTATCTGCCACATGCAGTAATTTCGTTAGGACACAGAAGAGGATTCTTTTTTTTTTTGTGGGAAGTGAAAGCAGCACAGGGGAGAAAGAATGGCACTGTTTTTATTCACCCCCAATTAAAGCTGTTTTCTTGGAACTCCTTTGTAGAGGTTTCAGTACTGATAGAGGAAGGAAACACTGAAAAGGACAAAAGTGTGTCTGTCTTGTGAAGTGATGAAAATGCTAATTCTTAATTGTAGGAATAAGTCTAGGACATAACAGAGCAGGCTGGTTTGTGCTGTTGATGCTAGTCAATTTTGATATAAAATGGACTTCTCCAAAAGCAATGGCCTTCCATTGTTGATCTCAACACAGTCATGGAACTGTTTTCTTTCTTTTTTCCAAGTTGCTTTTCAGCATGTTGAGGCCCTTGCGTGATGACTTCACTCACCACATCATTTAAACATTGTAAGATGTGAAGCTGAAGGCTTTCATGGCCAGCATCCATAGTTTTTTTGTGGGTTTTTTGGGCTATGAGGCTGTGTTCTAGAAGGGATTATTCTTTTATGTTTCACCAGCAGCTGTGGCTGGCATCTTCAGAGAATGCTGGAACAGAGGAGAGTGGGGTATATATACTGTTGGTTGAGAGGAGGTGATTTGCATGTTAATCTGTGTATTGCCCTGTTGTTGAATGGTAAGGACTCAGGGTGTCTATTTAATTAGTGATCCATTGTTTTCTGGGAATCTCACCTGGGTGGATTTCATTAGTATTTGCTGGGTCCTGATTTTGTTGTTTTTCAGGACTGGTAGCCTGTCTTTGTTTATTTTAAGAGTTTATTCTTGCTGAAATTGTCCAGGTGTTTGTGGATTTCTATGGCTTTCCTGATAGTTATTAGCATGGTCCAGAATTTCAATGTTTTCGAACAGCATTTTATGCCCAGGATGGTTTATAAAGTTTTCTGCTACTGCGGCTGACCCAGTCTGCAGTGTCTCTCATGTTCCTTGATTTGTGTTTGAACACTGCATTTGATGGTCCCTATGTAGACTTGCCTGCAGCTGCATGGTATGCGATAAACTCCTGCGGCTGTGAGAGGGTCTCTCCTGTCCTTCGCTAAGCGTAGTATTTGCTGTATTTTCTTGGTCAGTTTGTAGACCATTTGGAGGTTGTGTTTCCTCACCAGTTTCCCTATTCTGTCTGTGACTCCTGTGATGTATGGTAAAAATAGACAAAAAAAAGGGGAGGGGGAAAAGAAATAACTACCCAAAGGAAAGGGAAATATCAAATATTTTAACCTGATAAATTGTTTGAGTGCTTTTTAGATAACTATATTTATTTCTTAATCAAAATTTTTGTATAGGTTTTTTATCTTTATTGCTTTAGATATGTTGTTAGCTGCCTTTGGTCCCATTGTTGTGAGCAAGGTGGAATATAAATTAAAATAACATCATCATAATCATCAGTGGCTGGAGGATTCTGGATGTTGTAGTAGTCACCAAAATCACTTTTCCAGCTGTACTCTTAGTATGTTTTAAAGTAGACATGACTTTCCTGATTGCTCTTGAAGCTGAGCATGTAAAGAGCAAAATATTTGAGTTCCTTATTTAGTGTTGCTCATACTCACCCAGGCATTCAGGGTTCACACATGTAAATATCCACATGTTTTGCAGTAGCTTGTATGATCTTTTTGCCAGTCATGCAAGAACTAAGCTAGTTCAGTTTTTGTAGATATGGCTCATTGTGTTTAATACAGCCATGGTGTAATTTGGGTGGGGTTTTATAGAACATAAAAACATTGAATAATAGGGCTAAGGATGGAATTACTTACCTTCAGGGATGGAGACAGTCAAGCAGCTTCCTTTATGGGCAAAAGTAAACAGTCCTAGGTGCTCATGAAGTAAATAACCAACAACAGTAGTAACAGTAGTAGTGGTAATAGTAATAAAAACCTGATGTTTTCTTTTGGACTGAAAGCCAGGCAGTTGCTAGGTAAAGAATGCTTAAAAATCTCATCTCAGGAGTGAGGGGATTACTGATTGCCTGGTGGAGATATAAAAAGTAATATGCCAATTCATATGGCAAATTTTTGGATGTAATAGGAATCTGCCTATACTGATGAAGGGATTGGAGTAAGATGTTTAATTCCCATAGCATATCTGAAGTGAAATTAAATGATTAGTGTTGAGCAAAAAGCCACCTATGATATGCAGAACCATTCTCTCATTTGTGACCCCAAACCTCCTAGGAAACATCTAGAGCTCCTGGATCTTACCATTTTTATTGTTGGGAAATGGAAAGCCTTTCCCAAATATCACCCAAACTGCTGTCTAAACACAGACAAAATGTGACAGTTTGACTTAATTCCCAAGCTGATCTCAAACTCTCTCCCAAAGATGACAAAACAACCTTGAATTGGTCAAATATAAAGTAAAATCAAAACTGGAAGTGACTTCTAGTCACTTCTGGTGGCCCAGAATGTAGAGGTGTAGCCCCTTGAAGGGGAAAAGACAAAAATGAGCCCCTGATGCAAGCAGCTATCTCTGTCATAGACCAACATCAACATGGTAAGATAAGTATTTATGCTGCTATTTGTAAGGGAACTATTCATGTTACTCTTTTGTTGCTACAGTGGGACCTTGGTATCCGCAGACTTGCCATCCGTGAATTTCAGCATCTGTGGACAGCAGGCCCCTGCTGTCTCCAATGTCGGTGCATGCATGTAGCCGCACCAACATTAGGGATAGCTCCCCATTGTCCCCAGTGGCAGGGCGTGATCACAGCCACACCGCCATGGCGGCACGCCCAGTATTCGCGGGGGGGAGTCCGGAATGGATCCCCCACAAATACTGAGGGATCTTGGATGAGACGGATTATCTGGACCCATTTCAAACCGGCTTCCGGGCAGGCTATGGAGTTGAGACTGCTATGGTCGCCTTAGTTGATGATCTCCGTCTGGGTATGGACAGGGGGAGCGTGTCCCTGTTAGTGCTCTTGGACATCTCAGCGGCCTTCGATACGATCGACCATGGTATCCTTCTGGGTCGCCTGAGAGAGTTGGGTATCGGGGGCTCTGCTTTGCAGTGGTTCCGTTCCTACCTCTCGGGCAGATTCCAGATGGTGGAGCTGGGGGACTGTCGCTCCGATAGGAAGGCCCTGACATCTGGGGTCCCTCAGGGAGCGATTTTGTCCCCTATGCTTTTTAACATTTACATGAAGCCGCTGGGAGAGATCATCCGGAGACACGGGGCGCGGTGTTATCAGTACGCTGATGACACCCAAATAGTTTTCTCTGTGTCTCCGACTGATGCAGTAACTAGGGATGGCATCTCTCCTCTTAATGCTTGTTTGGAGTCGGTAATGGGCTGGATGAGGGAAAACAGACTCAGCCTGAATCCAGAGAAAACGGAAGTACTGGTGATTGGCTCTCCTGGCCCGGGTAAGGAAATTTTTCCACCTGTCCTAAATGGGGTCACGCTCCCTGTGAAGGACTCTGTTCGCAGTTTGGGGGTGCTTCTGGACTCATCGCTTCACCTTACTGCTCAGGTGGATGCGGCGGTCAGGAGCACCTGTTATCAGCTTCGGCTGATACGCCAACTGCGACCCTTCCTTGGCCGAGGGAACCTTGAAACTGTTATACATGCTCTGGTAACCTCTCGATTAGATTTTTGTAATGCGCTTTACATGGGGCAACCCTTGTACCAAACCCGGAAGCTTCAATTAGTGCAGAATATGGCTGCTTGGCTGGTTACTGGATGTTCCAGGGCCAGCCATATAACACCAGTCCTAAACGATCTCCATTGGCTGCCTATTCGCTTCCGGGTCAAATACAAGGTGTTGGTTATCACCTATAAAGCCCTAAATGGCTTGGGCCCAGGGTACTTGGAGGACCACCTCTCCCCATACAATACGCCCCGCACTCTCAGGTCGGGTGAAAGACATCTTTTAAGAGTTCCAGACGCTCGATATGTATCAGCTCAGAGGGCTTTCTCTGTTTCAGCCCCTCAGCTCTGGAACTCCCTCCCCAATGAGCTCCGTACTTCCACCTCCCTCAATGCTTTCAAGAAGAACTTGAAGACTTTTTTGTTCTGCCAGCCTTTCCTCGTGAGCCTTGTGGTCATTCTCTTCCCCTTGGCAATGTTTTTGTGTATTCCATTCTACACAGCCACTTGTATAGGGTGTTGTTAGTTTTTACTGTTCCTAATTGTTAACCTTGTATTATTGTCATGCTGATGTTTTAATTGTCTTACTCTTTGATGTACACCGCTGTGATCGCTGGAATAGCGGTATAGAAATAAAATTTTATTATTATTATTATTATTATTATTATTATTATTATTATTATTATTTTCTAATGTTAATGAAAAGACAGATTCTTCAGTTTGTACTGCTGTAGTATTTTCTATGGGAGGCTGTCTTTGAAAGTGTTCAGAAGCTTCAGATGATGCAGATTGCTTTGAATCATAGAATCATAGAATTGGAAGAGACCACAAGGGCCATCCAGTCCAACCCCCTAGAGTTCTGACTGTTTCCTAGAGTTGGTTACAGAGGGCATGTGACTCCCTGAGTTCAGTGTCTACAGGTCTGTTTAGGTTTAGGGGAACAACACAGTGTTGGTTGTTATATACAAAGCCCTATACAATTTGGGACCAGGCTGTTTGAAACACTACATTTTCCTATACCAGTCTGTGGGGTTTCAAAATCTTTGAAAGAGACCCTTCTTGGTCCACTACCACTGTGGGCAGATTGGGTGTGGGCACGAGAGAAGGCCTTCTCACTAGATGCTCCAGGCTCTAGACCTCACTACCAAGATGGGTTAGACCAACCCTCTTTCTCTTGTCCTGCTGACAAGCAAATACACTTTTACTTAAGCAAGCCTTTGGAATTTAATCTGGTACATTGCTGAAGAAGGTCTGAACTTGTCAGATTTGGTCTATTTGTTCTTATTTCCTGTTGTTAATTGTTGTGAGTTTTTTAAAAAAAATATTCTGAGATTATGTTTTTCATCTGCAAGTTAGGGGCGAAGTGTATAATTTTTTTTAAAAAGTAAGCTGCTCTGATAGCCTTTTGGCTGAAGAGCGGGGTATAACTAACTAACTAAATAAATAAATATAATTATATAATTATTAACAGCCACTCCTGACAAAGCTGAAAAGCTCTTTTTTTGGCCGTGGAAAAGCTGCCTTTAGCGACTCTTCCATAGCCCCATAGCAGCTTCCCAGCATGTTGGAGGCTTGCAGTGTTTAATGGCCACACCCCCAAGATGCTCAGAAGCTGGCCTACATGTGGGCAGCTGGAAGCCAGCTTCCAGGCACCTTCAGAGCATGCAGTATCAAAATGCGCAAGGTCTGTTTCGCCCTTTAGTCACTTTGAGTAGTATTTTTGGAAGACATAATATAAAATTACCAAATGGGTGGTAAAATGAACCAAGCACATATTATTTACTTATTTAGAGCATGTATATAATCCGCCCCCTCAGCCAAAAAGGCTCCTAGAGCAGCTTATATAAGGTCATACTTAATTTTAATTCTTTCCAAGGATCCTGTGTCTAGTTTCAATGGGATATAGCTGGAATATAAGATTGTAGTAAGTCTTTGAATCACAATGAATCATATGAAAGCAGCTGACGCTGCAGCATTGTTGAAACTAAGTGTGTGTGGCTTTAGATGAGGGATTATTTAGACCCCTAGAAAAATCAAGCTAATGAATCTATCAGAAATATATATTCAGCTTGAGTCTCCCTTATCCCAAATATTCCAGAAACCACATTTTTCCCCATGGGTAACTGAGATAGTGACACCTTTGCTTTCTGACACTTCAGTGGACACAGACTAGTTTTCATGCACAAAATTATTAAAAATATTGTGCATAAAATTACCTTCAGACTATGTATATAGGGTGTATATGACACATAAAACGAATTTTGTGTTTAGACTTATAGAATCCTAGAGTAGGAAGAGACCTCAAGTGTCATGCAGTTCAACCGCCCTGCCACGCAGGAATACACAACCAAAGCACCCTAACAGATGTTTAACTTGAGTCCCAGCGCCAAGTTCTCACATTATCTTCTTGTGTGCAAATAGAGATATTCTGAAATCTAAAACACTTCTGGCCCCACACATTTTGGATAAGGGAGACTAAACAACCCTCCCCCCCCATAGTGCCATAGAAAACATAAATACAGAGATTGTTTACTATAGAAGGGTCCCCTCCCCATTATTCAGAACATTTAGTTTACTGAGATTGGATGAGACTTACATAAAGTATTTGGCATCTTTCATTCCCAGTTAACGCCCTAATCATCCTGATTAGTCCTTACTTGTAGAGGCAACTCAAGCTAGGCAGCCAAGCCCACATTGGCATATATAGCTGAAGGCAAAATCCTCTGAAGAGGAATCAAAATATTATTTTCAGGGCTTTCGGTATGCATGCTGAGACCTATTTAAGGACACAAGGTTTGTGCTCTCCTTAAAGGTCTCTAGTCCTTGGGAGCTGTGTCTTTATGTAGGCATTTTGCTTTTTTCATATTTGAAATGGGCTAGTGGGGCAGCTTTTTGGATGTAAAAATGACCACCAACAGTTATGGCTACCAGAGCAGCGACTCTGTCTTCAGTAACAGCACTAGTACGCGGACTAGCATCGATTCCAATGAAAACTTTTTGTCGGTTAACTGTGGTCCAACTCTTGTAAATTCTTGTATAAGCTTTGGCAGTGGTCCCATAGAAGGAACCAGGTAAGTGTTGGAATTAAGTTTCAGAATGTGATACCATTTTATTTGGTAAAAAAATAAAGGCAATCATGTGGCTTTAATGCCCCTTCCAAAAAGTGTGACCTTGATATGTCATGACTTTGTCATCTTTCAGGTTAGAAATGCTGCAGCAGATTGCGAACAGAATTCATAGAGACAGCCTGAGCTGTGAAGACAAACTAATGCTCGCTCGAAATGCTGTGCAGTCAGTAAGTGTCTTTCAGTAGCTTCCTCCATCCATTTTCTGTGCTGAAAACTAGAAAGACTTGTCTGGAAAGGGATGAAGTTGGAACTGTAAACATCTAGGTTCAGATCTTTCCACAGCTAGGAGGTGGCAATAAAACTGGAAGTATCATAAGTGTTGTGAAGCTCGGTATACCCATGTTTGCGATAACATGTCCAGTGGGGCCTTGTTATCTGCTGGTGTTTGGTTCCAGGCCCCCCCACCCCCCCCCATGGATAACAAAATCAGTGAATGTTCAAGTCCCATTAAATGCAATGGCATAGCAAAACCCTGTCCCTTATATAAAATGGCAAAATCAAGGTCTGCTCTTTGGAATTTCTACTTTTTAAAAATATTTTCAAGCCGTGGATGCTTGAATCCATTGATAAAAAAAATCTGTGGGTAAGGAGGGTCAACTCTGCATCTTGGGATATCCCAGAAGCTGATGCAGCTTATTTCATTGCATATATGACATATGAATCTGAAGTGACTCACCTCAACTTAGAGTAGGTATAGTGCAGCCCAGATGATCTTCAAGGCAGATCTGTCACTGTTCCCTACCTGTGTACTAAATATATGAGCTTAACATCCTTAGGTTAAATATTTCAACATCTGCTTTGTCAATAACACAGTGGAATTTCAAATGAGCAATAGGAGGGTTAGAAAAGACCTACCAAAATTTGATGTAAATGGTTTGAGATATGTTTTCTTTCAGATGCTTTTCTGTCTCTGTCCTATGAATTCTAAGGATGGAGAGAATTCTTGGGAAGATAACAACTGCTGTTTCAGTATGAGAGTAGTTTTAAAATATAATTTAAAATGTGCAAATGTGTCAGAGTAATATTATGCACATACACCCAGGAGTTCTTTATAATGTCTAGTATTTGAAAAATCTGACATTTATAAAGTCTAGAATCTTTCCTTTTTTGTGGCCATATTTTGCAGCAGGTTGTTCATGCTTCTTTCTGTGATGTTTGACTTACCATTTCTAAAAATGTGTATAAAGGTCAGTTAATTCATTGGCAATACTACACAACACATTAGGATTGTACTGTCAATATACTAAGCAGGAACACTGTAGTTCAGGGTTGGCTCATGGTCCAAGGAGGGTGAGTGCATGATCCTGAAGTGGCAGGATTTGATTGTTACTGTTGTTAGGTGCTTTCAAGTTGTTTCTGACTTACGGTGACCCAAAGACCCAAACTTACCATGGAGGTTTTTTTTTTTTTTTTTTTGGCAAGATTTGTTCAGAGTGGGCTTGCCATTGCCTTCTCCTGAGGCTGAGAGCTTGTGAATTGCCCAAGGACAACCAGCAGGTTCCATGGCCAACCAAGAATAGAGCTGTGGTCTCCAGAATGGCAGTCGAGCACAAACCACTACACTACTCTGGCTTTCTATTCTTTGATAGCCCATTCCTAATACCTCTAGAAAGCCACCAACAAATCTCCTTTCATTGTCTGCACAAATTATTTCTGAAAGATGAGTTAAACGTATCTATTATTTCATCAATGCAAATCCAATCATTTTTTCAGCTATACCCACATTAGAGAAAATATTATTGCAAAAACAAAATGTCTTTACAGTAAGCATAGTATTACCTGCAGTTCTAGCAATGCAGTACATCATAGAATGCAAACAGAAAGACTGATTTATGTAGCATGCTGATAAATAAGCAGGTTTGTACCTGTTTTAGAAAGTAACTTTCACAACAACAACTTCTAAGCATCCTGTTGCAAAGCATTTTGATGTAGATCAGCCCAAACTCTCACACTTGGAAGCATTTCCTCTCTCTCTCTCTCCCTCTCTCCCTCCTTCTCCCTCTCTCCCTCTCCCTCCCCCCCTCTGTGTGTGTGTGTGTGTGTGTGTGTGTGTGTGTGTGTGTGTTGAGTATAATAAGTCCTGGGACCCTTGAAATAAGAGGAAATGTTATTCTTAAGCAATGGATATTATTTCTTCTCAGAGTTTGTTCAATCCTCATCATTTTAGGACTAGGGGAGAAAGTCTTATGGCACTCAAAATGAAAACAAATTTTATTATGACATGATTTTGTGGACACTATCCACTTAGAAATGCATGATGAATATGCATTTCAGTTTC